>NC_040039.1:9412920-9620632 GCF_003713205.1 Coffea eugenioides
TATTAATGCAATTGGAAAATTACTTCCTATGGTCGTACCTAGGAGTATTTGCTGATTAGGGGTAATCAACGGTCGTACCTTGGTTTTCAATAATTTAAGGAAAAATTGGTCGTCAGACTATAACTAGCCTATTAATACATTAAGTGAACATCTCTTGCATCAATGATCGGATGATTGGACTGTGCCTGAGTAGTTGTATCCTTGGCTAGAATTTATTTATTCCTGATTAAATTCCTGCTATACTTGTGCTAGTTATTTATTCAATTTAGTCAAAATTGTGTAATTGTTTTTAGTTTCATTCCGGTGAAATCCCCCCTTATCAATTGAATTTTAAAAGAGACAAATATCTCCAGTCCCTGAGGAGACGACCCTACTTGCCACTGTCTACTATTCAGTAATTTCTGCCAATTAATTAATTCTGGTATATCGGGTTAAGCAAACTCTTCGGGAACAGGGTGAATCAAGCAACCCATTGCACACCTAGAGTCCCTACTCCAGTACCTAGGATTAATTATTAACTGCTTTTAGTGGTAGCTAGGTTCTATATTTATTATTATTATTGCACAGGCTGACGCCCTGTCAATTTTTAGCGCCGTTGCCGGGGACTGGCGTTATTATTTGGTTCTTTTTAAATTCATTTTTTGTCCTAATTTTTTGGTTTTCTTCTAGTGTATGCCTCGATCTTCTCGTACAGGTGATTTGATTTTTGACCCTGAGGTAGAGAAGACCGCGCGTAGAATGAGAAAGGAAACCAGACAGGTCAGAGAGGAGCACTCCAGTGCTACATCTCAGAGACCTGAGTCAGGAGTCGAACCAACAGATTCATTTGGTGGCACTTCGAGTGACTCGGAGCAAGAAGAAATCCCCATGGCTAATGCACGAACATTAAGGGAGTTGACTGCCCCTAATTTAAATCAGCAGCCTTTGTGCATTACTTTCCCGAGTTTGAGTGAAAACACTTCATTTGAGTTAAAATCTGGTCTGATTTCTCTTTTACCCTCTTTTCATGGTTTACCAGGTGAGGAGCCGTATAAGCATCTGCAGGAGTTTGACGTCGTGTGCAACAGTATGAAGCCCCCGGGCATTACAGAAGAGCAGATAAAAATGAGGACATTTCCCTTCTCCTTGAAAGATTCTGCGAAGGACTGGCTGTACTACCTGTCACCAGGTAGCATCACCACGTGGGACCAACTGAAGAAAAAATTTTTGGATAAATATTTTCCTGCGTCCAGGGCTGCAAGTCTGAGGAAAGAAATTTGTGGGATCAAGCAGCATCTAGGGGAGTCACTCTATGAGTATTGGGAACGGTACAAGAACTTGTTGCACAGGTGCCCCCAACACCAAATAAGTGAGCAGTTGATCATACAGTATTTTTATGAGGGGCTCCTTTTCGGGGACAGGAGCATAATTGATGCTGCAAGTGGAGGGGCACTGGTGAACAAAACCCCTCAAGAAGCACGGGAGTTGATAGAGAGGATGGCAGAGAATTCACAACAATTCGGTACGAGAGAGGATGTTCCAATACGCAGGGTGAATGAGGTAGAGACACCCTCCATGCAGCAGCAGCTAACTGAGTTGACCGCGTTTGTTAGGCAACAGGCTGTGAGAAATGCATCACAAGCCAGGGTATGCGGGATTTGCACTGGTATAGGTCACTCTGCAGATATGTGCCCAATGATTCAGGAAGAAACTGCAGAACAGGTGAACATGGCTGACCACGCGCCCGCTCCAAGGAAGCAATACGACCCTTACTCAAGCACCTACAACCCAGGGTGGAGAGATCATCCCAACCTCAGTTATGGAGGGAATAGGCAACCCAACTTTACACCGAACAGGCAGTCTAACTTTGTGCCAAATAAGCCACCAGGGTACCAGCAGCAATACCAATCCCGACCACCTCCGCCCCCAAGCTCTGGTCCATCTTTGGAGGAGATGATGAAACAAATGATGGCAACCATGGCGCAAAATCAGCAAAGGACGGAGGCAACCATTATGCAAAATCAGCAAAGAACGGACTCCGAAATGCAGGATATAAGGAATCAGATAAGTCAAATGGCCACAACAATCAACCGTTTGGATTCCCAGAACCAAGGTAAATTGCCATCTCAGCCCGAATTAAATCCGAAGAACGTGAGCGCAATGACCCTAAGGAGCGGGAAGGAAATTCAGGGGCCTGAACCTGTGATCCCTAAGGATAAGGATGAGGAAAAAATCGAAAATGAGCTTGAAAGGGAGGACAGCAATGGTGCAGATCTAAAGGTACTTCCTGACCCAGTAATTACAACTAGAACTAACCCGCCTCCTTTTCCTAGCAGGTTGGAAAAATCAAAGAAGCAGGATAAGGAAAAAGAGATTTTGGAGGTTTTCCGCAAGGTTGAGATAAATATCCCCCTGTTAGACGCAATCAAACAAGTACCAAAATATGCCAAATTCCTAAGGGACTTGTGTGTCAACCGAAGGCGATTGAGGGGAAATGAACGGGTTATTGTTGGGGAGAATGTGTCAGCGGTCCTGCAGAGAAAGCTTCCACCAAAGTGCGGGGACCCAGGTATGTTACAATCTTCATTCCTTACTTTTTAGCCAAAAACAATGCCTTCGCAATTTATTAATTCGTGTGGTGACTTAATTATGCGGCGTGGCTAAATCTTCCATCTAATCAAGGGTCAACTCGACGGCGCAGTCCCGAAAATCTGTGAGATCTAATTAGTTTTCACGCGTTCCTTAATTTATTCATATTTGCACGTTGCCTGCTTGTATTTTCATGAGATTATTTTATTAATTGGATGTCAAGGGCCCGATGTTCAATGTGATTTATTAATCTCGTGCCAATTTAGTCAATTAAATCCGTAATTGTTTGTTTGATTAATATTAGTGGCAACTGGTGTGTTTACACATTAGGGGAACGTGCGATCTAATTTAAATAACCCTCGTAGCGTGTTATTGGTTAGGGCTAGGTTTTTCTAATATTAATGCAATTGGGAAATTAATTCCTATGGTCGTACCTAGGAGTATTTGCTGATTAGGGGTAATCAACGGTCGTACCTTGGTTATCAATAATTTAAGGAAAAATTGGTCATCAGACTATAACTAGCCTATTAATGAATTAAGTGAACCTCTCCTGCATCAATGATCGGATAAGTGGACTGTGCCTGAGTAGTTGCATCCTTGGCTAGAATTTATTTATTCCTGATTAAATTCCTGCTATATTTGTGCTAGTGATTTATTCATTTTTAATTAAATTGTCTAATTATTTTTAGTTTCATTCCGATAAAATCCCCTTATCAATTGGACTTTAAAAAAGAGACAAACATCTCCAGTCCCTGAGGAGACGACCCTACTTGCCACTGTCTACTATTCAGTAATTTTTGTCAATTAATTAATACTGGTATATCGGATTAAGTAAACTCTTCGAGAACAGGGTGAATCAAGTAACCCATTGCACACCTAGAGTCCCTGCTCCAGTACCTAGGATTAATTATTGACTGCTTTTAGTGGTAGCTAGGTTCTATATTTATTACTATTATTGCACAGGCCGACGACCTGTCAATTTTTGAGCAGCGCAGCCACAGCCAGATCTACACCCCAGCTCGCCGCCGCCAGCAGCCTCTACCGCAGTTGCTAAAGCTGCGCGCCGCCACTAGCGCGCGCGCAGGCCCGCGACAGACAGCGACCCAAGCTGCCGCTGCGCGCCGCCGCTCCCGCGTCCGCCATCCGAATTGCCACTGCCGCTTCAACCAGCGAGGAGCACGCCTCCCTTGTTGCTTGCCCCTCCGCGCCTGTACGCCCACCACCAGCTTCAACGCCGCTACTCTGACTGCCGCTTGGGTAGTCCCAGTGGAGGTATTTGAACTTTGCTCCCCAAATTTCTCCAAATCAATTGGTACTATCTGGGCTAGTCAAGAGTTAGCCCTGTGAAGGTCCTGTCCTCGATTGTGTGCGTTCCACCAGTGGTACTGGTTGGATTATTTTTGCTTGGTATTGCTAATTCTTTTAGGTTGGGTGCAATTGTGCTTTTGATTGGCCATCTGGTGCCACTTATTAAATTTTGGGTTGAGCTGAAAAACTGCAGACGATTGTTAAAGTGGGAGGCCTATTTTGCTTACATTGCTGGAGGAGTTGTTGAGGTTTCGTTGGGGGGGGGGGTTTTTGCTTCATTTACCTCTGATATTGCATATTGGGTTGAAATCCTGTGCAGTTCGACTTACTTTGTCAACTTGGAATTGCATACTCTACTGTGATTGCTGCATTGAGGGCCGTGGGTAGCATCTGTTCTGATCTTTTATAGCTGTTTCATTAATTGGGCTGCTTGTTGGAATTTTTTTGGATAGATAACGTTTGCTTGATTACTGGGTGACTTGGATAATCTCATTGCTTATTAAATAACCTTTTCCAGTTGCTAGTTGTGGGTGATAGTTGGGCAACCTGTGGTCATTGGGTGCCCTTGTTGGTAAATGGGTAAAAAAAATTTGTGGGCAATTCTGTATCTTGTTGTTCCAACTGACTGTGGGTGAAATGGTGAGACCGAAATCCTCCTCTAGGTCTAGGACCCCTCGTTCTCAGCCTGCTCCACAAGCCTCCATCCCTGTGAATACACCTACCAACCTACCTTCTTCTTCTAATGTGCGAACCCGTTTGGGTAGGGGTCGGGGTGCTCAGGTAGATACCCCTACTCACTTTGGGGGGCACCTAACCTTCACTAGACCCGCCGATCAGCAGAGGTATGCTAAGGTCTGCGAGCGGCGTATTACACCAAGTAAGACTTGGGAAAAATTAACCGTCATGGGTCTCGGCATACGAGAGGAAGTAGAGCAAATGTTTACAGCCATCGGGTGGCGCTCATATCTAGATGTCTTATGCCCGGCCTTTGTCGAGCTGACTCGAGAGTTTTACTCCACCTTTGAGTTCGAATTACCTACGAGATACACCGTTGACACACCACAGGTCATTCATTTCCGGCTCATGGGTCGAGAGTTCAATTTCTCCATTACCCAATTCAATCGGGCATTTGGGTTTGCCACTAGAGAGTATGCTGGGAGTAGGGAGTTTGCCGAGAGTGCTTGTGACTACATAGAGCCGTTCATCTCCCACTACCATGACGTGTGGGAAGAACTGTCCGTTGATCAGCAGCGTTACGATCCTTCCCGATCTAGGAGCTCCTTTCTTAAGGACCCTAGTGCCCGCTATGTTCAGCGGTTCTTAGCCTACAGCTACTCGGGGCGCAAGGACAGCTCTGGCATACTCTCTCGCCCTGAATTCTTCTTCCTCTGGAGTATGAAGAACAATGTCAAGGTGAACTTGGGGTGTTGGTTGGCCGCACAGTTCAAGACCGTCTTGGCCAAGAAGAACAAACCCCTCATCCTTGGGTCATACATCACTCACTTGGCGATACAGTTGGGGGTTCTTGACCTGGAGGACCACGACCTACATTTGGCGTGCGAGATGGAGCTCTTGGACGCAGACTGCTTGGAGAGGATGGGAGTCATCGAGCGCCTGCCTGATGGTTCCTACCAGTTCATCCCTCCTGGACCACCTAGACCTCCGGGTGCACGCCCTACGCCCCGACCAGGACCCTCTTCATTCCCTGGGTCGGCCGCGGACACTGCTGGGCCGTCTACCTCTACTTCTGCGCCACCTCCACCACCTGGGACCGATGATTGGCAGCATCTCAGGGAGCAGGTTCAGGATTTGCAGGCCCGGATGACCAACGTCGACGCCAATGTCGCCGGCATAGCACAGAATTTGGCACAGTTCCTGATGCATACAGGCTTTGCACCTCCATTCCCACCTCGCCCTCCGCTATGACCCGGTTTCAGGGAAGTTTGGTCCTTTTCCCTCTCACTTTTGTTTTATATTTGTCACATTGAGGACAATGTGTCCTATAGGTGTGGGGGGAATGGGTCTAAAGTGGTGCTAGTGTTTTCCGTTTTTAGTAGTTTTTAGTTCTTAGTAATTTTTAGTTTTCATTTTTAGTTCTTAGTTTTTAGTAGTTTTTAGTTTTTAATAGTTTCTAGTTTTATTAGTTTTTAGTTTTAATTCTAGTTGTTTATTTTTCTTTCTTTGTGACTATTAATTCTAGTTTTAATTCTTAGTTTTAATCCCATGTGACGATTTAAAAAAAACAAAAACAAAAAAAAACAAAAAAAAAAAGAAAAAATTATTTGGTTTATTGACGCTAGTTCTACTTTTGCCAAGTTCTTTTTTGTTTTAAGTATAATGTATCGGGTTAGTGTGGTTGGATTCGAGATGTCTCCTTGGTGAATATCGGACTGCTTGGTTCTTTTGATTTCCGTGTTAACTTTTCTAGGCATTGGGAATGACTGTTGGCATTTTAATGTGAACTGGTCCAATATTGACTCCAGTTCTCCATGTTTGGCAATAATGAGGCGAGCTGCCCCTATGTTTAGTTGTTAGTGCTGTTATTTTGCGTTTCTGCTTTGATTAGCTGTGAATAAGCTTGACTGTACTCCTCTATTGGCTACTACCGAGTAACCGGGAATCTGCACCTAAAAGTGTCGATTCTCGCGTCAAAAGGTGGTACTTGATATGAGTACGTGGTTGCATAGCGGTAGGAGCTGAGTAACCGGGCTCCTTCATCTAAACATGTTGGAGTTCGCGTGAAAAGGCTCCGGCGGCTAGAGACTAAGTCTCCTTGGGTCAAATATTACTATGTCCAAAAAAAAAAAAAAAAAAAAAAAAAAAAAGAATAAATAATAGGGAAGCTTGCTGGTTTATGGACTCAATATGGGGACTTGTGTGAAGATTTGGACCATTAGCTGATAAATGCTGTGTGTCATTCCTTTTCCTTAGACTAGTTAATTTGGAATTTGAAGGAGTTTTGCGGTAGAGGCTAACTGGGGGGATGTTTCTCGGATTTTAACTACTAGTGCCCGATATATGATTTTCTTTTGAATCTCTCGGCAATGTGGTAGACTAGAGTGATGACCACTGTCAACTTTTTGGGGTCTGCCCACTTTTCTTATGCTTGAGGGCAAGCATGATTCACGTGTGGGGGGAATTGATAGGGTATAATTTGTTAGTAATTTTATTATTAATTTCCCCTTCTATCCAGGACAAATATTGTGTTAATTGTTGATATTCACTCATATTTGGTATTTGGACCCAATTCCAGGAGTGGAGCAGATAAGTACAAAAAGAGGGACTTTTGGATGCAAATTTGGGAGACTTTGGCAGAGAGAACTTGAAGGCTTGGGCCTTTGACTTCGGTGGGGACCACGGAGGAAAGGACAAAAAAGGCTTTGGTCCTTTGGTTCTTGAAAAAAAAGCAACGTACAAAAGCCTAAGAGGACTAAGAAGAAAGGCGGTAGCTTGTGACCAATCAGTGGGGACCGCTGGATATCTTTCTTTTGTTTCTTTTTAAAGGCAACTAACGTACGGAGGCAGGGGACCGTTTTTTAGTTCAGCTTCTTAGCCTAGTCTTTAGTTTTTAGTTTTTCTTTCTTTTTTCCTTTGACTGGCCTCTGACACACGCCAGATGTTCGACAAAATTCCCCAACGGGAAAAACATCCTTCATTCCTTACTTTTTAGCCAAAAACAATGCCTTCGCAATTTATTAATTCGTGTGGTGACTTAATTATGCGGCGTGGCTAAATCTTCCATCTAGTCAAGGGTCAACTCGACGGCGCAGTCCCGAAAATCTGTGAGATCTAATTAGTTTTCACGCGTTCCTTAATTTATTCATATTTGCACGTTGCCTGCTTGTATTTTCATGAGATTATTTTATTAATTGGATGTCAAGGGCCCGATGTTCAATGTGATTTATTAATCTCGTGCCAATTTAGTCAATTAAATCCGTAATTGTTTGTTTGATTAATATTAGTGGCAACTGGTGTGTTTACACATTAGGGGAACGTGCGATCTAATTTAAATAACCCTCGTAGCGTGTTATTGGTTAGGGCTAGGTTTTTCTAATATTAATGCAATTGGGAAATTAATTCCTATGGTCGTACCTAGGAGTATTTGCTGATTAGGGGTAATCAACGGTCGTACCTTGGTTATCAATAATTTAAGGAAAAATTGGTCATCAGACTATAACTAGCCTATTAATGAATTAAGTGAACCTCTCCTGCATCAATGATCGGATAAGTGGACTGTGCCTGAGTAGTTGCATCCTTGGCTAGAATTTATTTATTCCTGATTAAATTCCTGCTATATTTGTGCTAGTGATTTATTCATTTTTAATTAAATTGTCTAATTATTTTTAGTTTCATTCCGATAAAATCCCCCCTTATCAATTGGACTTTAAAAAAGAGACAAACATCTCCAGTCCCTGAGGAGACGACCCTACTTGCCACTGTCTACTATTCAGTAATTTTTGTCAATTAATTAATACTGGTATATCGGATTAAGTAAACTCTTCGGGAACAGGGTGAATCAAGTAACCCATTGCACACCTAGAGTCCCTGCTCCAGTACCTAGGATTAATTATTGACTGCTTTTAGTGGTAGCTAGGTTCTATATTTATTACTATTATTGCACAGGCCGACGACCTGTCACCTCTGATATTCCAAAATAAACCACTAATCATGAGAAAAAACCTGGAAAGAGTTTTGAGATGATGTCGCTGAACGTAGCTGTCTGTCAGATGGGAAGCCAGCTCGCACACCCTTAACACGATCTTGTCGGCAATCCATTTGAACACCTACAGATTGGTCAATGTTTAGAGTGTGTATTGATGGCTCAGCCGACTTCTCACGTGGTATAACCAATCTCGGAGATAAATTTCCTGCGTTAGTTGGCAAAGCTACTTCATCAGCCGCATTGGATTTGGAATCTTCATCATCAGCTCCACGCAAGTCGACATAAAGATTATCTATGTCAGTGGTGTCGGACCTTTCATTATAAACTAATCCCAAGTTATGCTCCTCAATAAGCTAGGGCCCCGCTGAATTATTCCCATTGGAATTGTCGGGCAGTTGATTAATTGTGCTTGTGGTGTCGATCATTTGATGTTGAACCATTCCCACGTTATGTTTCCTGAGACTTTGTGGCCCCTCACAATCATTTCCATAGCAAACTGTCAATTGGTCTTCCACTACCGAATGCTCCTTATGGACATGCATGGTGACATCAGCAACCGACTGTGGATGTGCATCAGTTTTTGAAGCTGCTGTTTTTTTTCCTTCCTTGACCGCGTAAGCGTCGGCAACTGCATCGTTTTGCTCAGGTGCTCCAGAATGTTCCATTGCACCTATTGACGTTCCTTCAATTTCAATTACGCCCGTAAGTCGAGTCTCTTCAGTAGCTGACTTGAATTCCATTGATGCTTTCCCTTTGGCTTCAGTGTTGCATTTATCTGCAGTTCCCTCAGATTCCTTTGTTACAGCTGTTGTAATTCCTTTGTCTTCTTTCTCATCAGAACTTTGCATTTGTTCAGGAGCTGTTGTACCCTCTTTTGATAATTTATCTTTAGCTTCTAAGTCATTACATTCATTTGTAATGACTAATTTATGCTGAGTATTTCCAGATAGCTTTGAACCATGCTTAAGCCTTTTGGTTTGATTGTTTTGGTGTTGATGTCCACCATCGACGAAGTTCTTCTTGCAGTTTTCAGATGAATGACCCAATCTCCAGCAAGCTGAGCAATATCTTGGCATATCATCTAGTACAATTTTTTGCCAAAAGCCGGTTTCTCCTTCAACCGCCACCCAGATTCTCGATAAAACAGGCTTTGCTACATCGATCTCCACGCATACCCTCGCCACACTAAGACGCGTCCCAGCAGCCGTTGCCGAATCCAAAAACAATGGTCTTCCTACTGGAGATAATATGGAAAACAACGAATGTTTATCAAAATAGTGGATAGGTAAATTTGGAAGTTCAACCCAAACTGGAACCAAAGAGGATTCTCTGAGCACATGAAATTTCCGGGACCATCGAAATACACGCATTGGAAATTTGCCTAATTGCCAAATCCCTCTCGTCCAAATCCTGTTAAAATCTGCTTCAGCGGAGCACTTGATCAGAACATGCCTGTAATCCATCAAGCCAATGAAAATGTGGTCTTTAGATTTAATGAAGCAAAGAACTTGCGAATATCTTCTAAAGAAGGTCTCCCATGAGAGAATTTTCCAACTAAAGACCATCGAAAAGGCTCCGCAAGTTTTTCTGCATCTGCTCTGGAGAAAATGACTGCAGCTTCACCTTTGTAGACAGTCGCTTGCCGAATTGGGATAACAGATGTTGAAGGTTGTGAAAAAAGTTGGGAGAAAGATTTTTTTTCTGTAGGAGATCCTTGCCCCTCAGCCGACGGCTGAAGGGCAGCCATGAAACGTAGAGCAAACTGAAGAAATTTTTAGAGAGAGAGAGATAGAAATTTTTAGAGATGTGAAATTTGAGGTGAATTGTGGTTTGACTCAATTTGTTCATTCCTATTCATGATCTTTCGTTCTTGACTCTTTATGAAGTTCTATTGCCATAAACTTAATGAGTCTGAATTCGTTAACCAACCGTTATAGACCATCTTTAGTTTCTAAGAAGGAAGACCATCCTTCTACTCGTAGTACTTAGTGTGTTTGGATAGTAGATTATTTGGGATAATTTTGTGAAAAAAAATACTATTGTAGTTTTTTTAATATGATATATGTGAGATAAAAAGATAGTTGAAAAATGTGTTTAGGTAGAGTTTGATTTTCTATGATCTATATTTAAATCTAGGTCCAAATCAAATCATACTCAGACCTATGCATAAACAATATATATTAGTAAACTTTTAAAATAATCTAATATATATATATATATATATATATAAACTTTTTGGGAAAAGGAGAAAAACTAAAAACAGACAAATGAAAGATTCTACCCATTGACATGCCTAATTTACACTAATCGCTAATAACTCTGGACATATATTAAGGACCAAAAGATGTTACCTATATTTGTGAAATAACAGTGCCATAAATTTGGAAATGTGAAGGGTTATCTGTGCAATTTCTCCTTAATTTTATGCAGTTCTCTCTAAAAATTGACGAAATGACCACTTGGAAAGGAGTATAAAATTACCTGATCATGGCTTTACAGTTTATTGATTTGAAGAATACGTGATTTCATGTAGAGGTAAAATGCAACTCCAAGAAAAATCAGTGGGAAAGACGGAAGGGGAAAGAGTTGATTACATAACTGGAATGTCATTTTACCCTTTGTTTGGGTTCATGCCCCTTCTACAACTAATAATCCAAGTCACAAGTTAGGCAGTCTTTAAGGGGAAAGAGTAAGGAAAATACAGCTCAGAATGTTTTTGAAAGCTTTATTTGATGTATCTTTTTGTTTTTCTTTTGGGAGAATTATAATTTTGATCCCCAATCTATAGTATATGCGCGGAATCATCCCCAATCTATTTCAAAAATTATTTTTGGTCCCCAATCTATTCAATTTTGCGCTAAAGTGGACAATTGACGGAATCTCTTCAATTTCAATCGAAACTAAGTCACGTGAGATCATGTACCGGCACCTAAAACCCCTTTTCCAATTTTTTAATTTCTAAAACAAATTTTTTCTAGTGGCTTGGCTTTTGGCATGGACACTCCTGTCCCTTCAACCAGATCAATCTCCTACTCGCCAATTTTTTTCCAATCAAAAATCTGAATTAGAGATCCCAAGGCCAAACCCACCACCCGCTGTGCTAGGCTAGAACCAGGGCAAGATCTCCTTCCCATCCCAAATGGAATCAGCTTTGATGGCTGAACCTGCAAGCCTTAAATCTCTCTGGCTTGAAGCTTGTTGGATCATCCCAAACGTTTGGGTCCTTGTGAACTGCCCATCCATTAACTAGCAAATTTGTGCCTCGCGGAATATTGTATCCCCCAATTTTACAGTCAACGGAGGACTCATGGGGCAGTAGCATTGGTGCTGCTGGGTACAACCGAAGTGTTTCTAAAATAATGTTATGAAGATAAGAAAGATTGGATAGATCATGTTCGTCGATCAATCGATCAGTCCCTACTTGAGCATCCAATTCAGCTCGAGCTTTCTCTAGCACCTCGGGATGGTTGAGTAAAAGAGACAAGGCCCATTCTATAGTCACCGATGAAGTGTCTGTTCCAGCCGTAAGCATGACCTACCAATAATATACTAGTGGTTCAATTGAATGCTCATTCCAGTTCAATGGTGAAGAATGGCTAATAGGGAAAGAACATACTTACCAGTATAATCCCTTTGATGATTTGGTCCGTATAATCCCTTTGATTTCCAATTATTATCATCCGCTCTTCTCTCTCGGCTGCTTGCTTGCTTGCTTATGAAGTAGTACTGCTACGGTTGCTGCTGCTCCTGTTGTTTGTGCAGGAGAGTTGAACTGGATCCGTCTCTAGCGTTGATTGCAGATTATCTCCATTACTAATGGAGGCAAGAACGAGACTTGGACTTGGAGGCCAAGCTGAGCTTCTTACTCGTGCTGTGGGTTCTGGGGATTTGAAGGCGACGGCCAACAAGAGAAGTAATTTGGATTGTGAGATTACCCCTTTCATGTCTTTGTTTAATAAAACAAAAGGCAAGAGAAAGCTGAAAATATTAAAAAAAGTGCTTTAAAAATTAAAAAAATTGAAAAAGGAGTTTTAGGTGTCGGCACGTGATCTCACGTGACTTAGTTCCGATTGAAATTGAAGAGATTCCGTCAAATGTCCACTTTAGCTCAAAATTGAATAGATTGGGGACCAAAATTGATTTTCGAAATAGATAGGGGATAATTCCGCACATACACTATAGATTGGGGACCAAAATTACAATTCTCCCTTTTTTTTTTGGGACAAGATTGGACCCTGATGTAATCCATAAGAGGCAACGGCTTCCATTTCTGGAAACATCACATGATAATTAGTCAATTTATAATCGATGGATTTGCATATAGCCCAGAAATCTTGAAGATTTACATTCTGCTCAAGTAAAATAACATTGTAATGCAAAAGTGGATGGCAAGCAGTTCAAAGTCAATGAACAAAATACAGCCTTATCCCTGTTGCAGGTGGTGGTAGCACATCACAACAACCCACACTGAAATAAAAATGCTGGGCTTGAAACAAACAACTTTTGCTGGTAAATTCTTTGAGACACAAAAAACCAATAACTGTTTTCCTGTTTGGTTATGAATCATAATCATATCAGTCTAATGCAAGCATATTCTTTGCAACTGCCAAAGATCTTACTCTAGAAGTTTAGGTTTGATGAATCAAGGACCCCAGATGCTTGTTATTTGGCATTGTTGTTAATCCCTAGCACTATGGTGGGTGGACTCAAAAGCAGCAGCAATCAGATGAAACAATCAATTATAAGAAACATGAAGCTTAATTAGACAAATTCCTAATTTAAATTTACAAAATTATGTTGGAATTAAGTTGAAGGCGAGCAATTCTTTGTACTAATACAGCACTCAAGAATAACTTATGCTTGCGAGTGCATGGAGAATTTGCCTTGCAAAAGATGATAACTCATGGTCTATTGGACTCCTTAATGAAGTCTCTGCAGATGACAGTTGCTTGTAAATACCTCGTATGAAAATGTTGAAAAATTGAGGCCAAGTGCAGTAAAATTAGAGAATTTCATCCTTGAAGAAGAACTAAACTAGTGAGGCCAAGGCAAACGCAAATCCACATCATACTTCATGTTTTTCAAACATCAGCTGCATGATTTGGAGCTTTTGCATCCTTTTTCAGCATTTCCTCCCGCTGAGTACCTGAACAAGATGTCCCATATATCAGAGGGATTCTGAAAAAACAGAAGCATTTTAATACCGTCAACATGAAGAAATTAAGAAAAAGACTTTTTTTTTTAATATACAGAAAGAAAGTTTGTGCCATAGAAAGGTCTTTGTACTGCCCCATAGAGCTAAAGATAAGTCAGCTAGCCCATTTGATAAAACAATCCCAAGGAAGAATACCCCATGAGAGTTACTCTGCCAAAATACACATCTTGCTCAATGCCCTTTATGAAGACATCACATTGGTCATTAGAACACAACTGATACACAAGATGCTAAAACGGAGGGGGATGATAATTCTCACCAGAGCTTAACTCATGAGAGGAGTTCACCCGGACTGACGATTTCCCATGCACTTCCGGCTGTAAAACTAAGCTACCTGTCATGCCTGGGTTGCTTTTACCACTTGGTGTGCAATTTTCTCCCGTGAATGGCCTTGAAGTGGTCTTTGGCATGAAGGTTGTTGACCAAGATCCCCCACTGGATCCCGCTAAGGCCATTATAACATCTGCCTGATATAGATTTTGATGCCAGGGTTCTCAACAGCATCAACTTCATATATATACCAAGTGCAAGCAAGAGAATGCATTCTATAACCGAAAGTTTTACTACAAAGCACATATAATGGCCTAAAAAAACCCACAGACATCTAATTTCCTACACATCCTACTTTCAGTGGAACCAGAAATTAAAAAATTGAACTTTTTCACTGATGCGTTACCATCTAAAATGTTCCATCCTTTATTGGGAGGAAAGGTTTCAAATGAAAAGCAAAAAGTAAAGGAAGTCAAAGTCTAGGTTCATAAGGCTGTCTAACACGGGCCACTATTTCTTGGGAAGAAGGCATGAAACTTCTATAATAGGATCAAAAGTTTATTTGCACATCATATGCACCTAACTTATTGATAAACGCAAAAATCAAGAAATGAGGATGCTCTGACCCTCCAAAAGGACACTGGAACCTTCCAAATGTTTTTCTGCACCTTTCTCTGCAGAAGTGCACCACAATGCACAAGCATAAAAAAGAGGACGAAAGCCATTTCAGATGAATACGAGACATCTTCTCACCCACTTCCTATGCTAAATATGTTTGAAAAGCAGGGCTACCCTCTGACTCTCATCACCCCCCGGTTTTCCTTTCTTTAAGGATGACTTATCTGCAAAAGAAAGAGGGAGCACTTCTTTCTTTTCTTTTTTTTTTAAAAAAGCAAAAAGGCAGTAAAAGGAGATTATACTCTCAGATGAGACTAAGCAGCCACTGATCATTCCGACGCGACCTTGACCTATCTTGATTAAGACCAAAAACCTATCTAAAGTGGAGCATTGTTTAAGCTGTCAAACAAACGTGGGCCATTAGCTAATCTGTTTTTTTCTATTTTGCTTTCTTTTTTGATACAGGAAGCACCACTACAAGCAACAAACAAATGCAGATAAGATAATTTATTTTTTCTATATTGCATACTTGATATAGCACTGTGTTCATAAGGAGTGACATTAATTATAGATGAGAAAACCAAGCTATAAGGAGGTCAGATCTTTTGATTAAAAAAAAAAGAAAATCAAATTTTAGATTTGAGATGGAAATAACCTTCCAAGAGCTACATGTTAAAAAGACAGATACATACAAATGTTTGGAAACAACAAAGACATAAGGTTGGTATTGTTGTTAAATAATTACAGTACGTAGAGACTGCACTGTGTAAGATATGAAAATTAAACTGGAAAGGAGTTTAGATGTTTACAAATGAATGGCATAACATATCATAAGAAGCAAGGCTTGATTAAGCGCAAAAAGTTACAACAAAATAGTCTCAATCCGCAAGCATCTATCCCCTTCTATAAATTTTGGTTCTTAGAGAACATCCATAAGTACATGCCTCTCACTCAGCGGGTCATGCTATGGCACTAAAACATTAAATAGTCACTATAATAACTTAATCCAAACATAGAAAGGGTGTTGTAGAATCATCCGACGCCCATTCAATTTTGTAAGAGGTTACTTAACACGAGTTCCTAAAAAGAGAGAAGGCAGTAAACTTCTGCATGAACGATCACATACATTCAAAAGAGCATTTGGAGGCAGAGGAAATAACATGGTTCAGCAAATTACGCTAGAGCATATTATTCTGAGTTCAACCAATTTTAATTGATGTAGAGTCCTCAATCTGTAAAAGTTAAACTCCATCGGACACTGCATGAAGACAAGGCATGGCTTAAATGGCAAAGGTGTCACTGTAGAACCACAATATCAAAGAATTTTATGTCTGTGGCAGATTGGTCGATGCTTTTGATTTCATTTTCGGGACTTCCGTAGTGAACATGAATTATATGTGCCTTTTTTGCTACTTTAAGCAACACATAAAAGCTATTTTGGAAAGTCACTTTCTGTGGATTGTGCTGTGTTAGAGTATCAGGCCAACTATTTGAGATATGAAAAATCAATAATTTAATAGAAAACAAGAACGAGCACGAATAATGAGTCATACACAAGAATTAACGTGGTTCGCCTTAATCACCAAGCCTACATCCTTGGAGAGAAAACCTGTTGTTATTGTGAGAGAAAAATACTACAAGATTACAACTTAAATCCCAAGCTCAACCCTTGTATAACCACTCTCTCCTATCAAGAACCCTCTCATCCCTTTTCTTGTGTGTCTCTGTAGAATGCTAATCTATCTATTTATAGAGAATGTTACTTGGCCAAGAACCAAATAACAATAGGAAACAATTATGAATTTCTAAACTTATAATAAATAGGAAATAGCTTCTAATTCCTAAACTAATACAAAATAGGAAATAACTTGGCAACTACTTCAAGTAACTAAACAATTAGGAAACTAGTTATTTCCACACAAAGCAAGGAACCTGCCCAAAGAAATTAAGCCAATTTCTTAACATGCTGTATGACACTCTGCTGCATATGTTTAACATGCTGACCATTTTAAACTTCTGTGCTTGTGCAATATATTGTCAGTTGAGTACTATATCATTCTGGGAACTGATTTGATTGTTTAATTTTTACACAATTGATATATTCTTATCCTTCATTTTTTGGTTGCATGTAAACTTGAATAGTTCCAAAACGCCATCACCAGCCCCACTGGCCGAACAAAACTCGTTGATTCCATGAAGGGCATTCTGCAGGGGATTCAGCGGGTGCCAGTGTTATTATTTTTCATGCATGTGAAGAAAAAATCAATTTAGCTTGTCTGTCTTACAAGTCAATCAAATGCTTCACAGGCTTATATTTAGTTGCATTGAAAGACCTTAATCATTAGTGAACTATCGAATTTTTTAAATCCATCTTTGCCCAATAAAAGAACTTAAGGTTGCAAAAAGCCTTCTCGGCTAGGAAATATTGCTCACAGTAAAGTTATAAAGAAACAAAGAAACATGAGAATCAACAAATTATGTTTTCCTACTGACTTTGTTCAACGGATATTAGTATGGGGAATATGTGCAATCTTGGACAACTCTGTGCCGCTTCCTTTATTGCCTTCTCGGCTAGGAGCCTTTTTGTTTGTTAGTTTTCCGACTGACTTTGTAGTTTTCATTTTATATTTCTTATTCCGTTCATTGTGAGATTTTGAAGTAGTGAAGGGCCTTTTTGTAATTTAACTGGATAGGTGTATTCCGAGACCTATTGTTACCCTTTTTTGTGGGTACTCTTTTTTCCAAGTTTGATCTTTCTTGCTAGTTCTGTAAGCATCATGGGCATGTTCCTTGCCAAACTGATATTTGTATAAGTATCTTCAATGGCAAAAGAGGTTAACTGTTGAGCACAGCCTGAACCTGAAGACCTTGATATTACTCAACCCTCGTCGGTTTCGGAAACTTCAATAACATGGAAACTGTAATGTTATTTAACTTCTTCTGGTTTTGTCTGTTGGACTGGTTTCATTTAGCCTACTTTTGCATCTCCATGGCCTTTGACCGCTTGTTACAGAAAGAAGTGAAGATGTAAGAACTGAACACTTTAATATTGAAATACAAATTTAAGTGCCTAAGATATGGTGTACAAGGATTTAGCTTTTTATCTCTCTTGGCAAGCTGAGGTGAAAAGAATTTAATTGTCAGCTTTAGTTTTTGATAGTCCAAACTTCTGACAGTTACGCCGATGGGATCTTTTGAATTCATGTTTTACAAGTCTCAGTATGAGGGAATAAATGTAAAAGAAGTTCAATCCGTGTATGGATACTTAAGGAACTACGCACTTCTGAATTTGGCTAGTCTCACAATTTTTTGGGTGGCTAGGGGTATGGTATCATTTAAAATGTCTTTGCTGGGATATAACTTGATTGCCTGTTTTAGGGGTTCCATGACCGATAGAAATCAAGCACTTCCATCATTTATAGTTGGTTTTCTTTGCAGAAACTGGAAAGAGTGCAATTAGCGTGCGAATCTGAGCAAAAGGCTTGTGAGGCTCTAAAAGAGAAGCATAGAAAAGCTATTTCAGAACAAAGACACTGCTACTCTCTCTTTGAAGGCTTTCCAGGTGAGGAGTTGAAGAAAACCTCTGTTGTTATATATATATATATATATATATATATATATATGGCAACCTTTACGTTGTTTTTAATGTTGAAGAAAGTATAAAGAAGCATCTGTGCAGATCTTTAAGATATAGCTGAACAGGAGGAAATGACATATTTCACAAGGATAGCTGTCGGAATAGAAAAACGTCTGTTTGTTGCAAGTTCCAGACGCACATAGGTTAATGTTACCAGACGGGATCCTCTGTCCAATTTTCTGTGTCCAATTTCCTGTCCAACACAAAACTACGTAGTTCCACTTATTCTTGTGGCTGACGTGGCACATAAAAATAAATGTCTGTTTGGCTCAAGCACCAAGCAACAGCCCTGTCAAATTGTAACCATTCACCGTGAATTCCTCCAAAGCAAACCACTAGCCTAACGGAAAGACATAGCAAAATTTGAGACATACAGAGAGACAATCAAATCCTTGGAAGTACAAAGCAAAATTTGCAGCTGGGCCTAACGGAAAGAATAATCCAAAAAAGAAGAGAGATCCAAAAGTATAATGGAGCCAAACAGGCATTTATTTTTATGTGCCACGTCAGCCACAAGAATAAGTGGAACTACGTAGTTTTGTGTTGGACAGGAAATTGGACACAGAAAATTGGACAGAGGATCCCGTCTGTAATGTTACATGTTATTGGTTACCGTGACAAAAGGCAGCCCAGAAAAGTGGGAGGTCTTGACGAATAAGAATTGAATGAATGGAAAAATTCTGTCTTGACACTTGAAATAGACTTTAGTTTTTCAAAATTTAAGCATTGCTGGAAATTAAAAAAGAAAAGTATAATCTCTTACTTTTTCACTCTCTCCTGTGTCCTTTTATTAACTGTTTACAATCCCGTGATTTTCACTACGTGGGAACTAGTTTAACTCTTGAAACCAATCATGGATAACTAATTTTTCACTTGTAGCTTGGCATGTCAGCATAATGTATTTCCTCCGACTTAAAGTTTCTTTCTTTTTTTTTTATAAGAAAAGTTTAGATGGGTTCAGTTTCGGTTATCGCCACGGTCAGGACATTACCCTCGAAATCATAGGTTGCTTATAGGGTTCTTACAGATTGCTTACAAACACAATCCTCACATTAGCAGCGAAATTCAAACATACAACCTTTTATGATAAAGTGACTCGTCCTTACCAATTAAGTCAACTTGTGTTGGGGACTTAAAAGTTTGTTGTTAGCTTTAATGTATTTGGACTGATCACAGTGGTGCTTTAGTGTACTATAGCCTTGAACAGAAGTTACTTATCAATCAAGTTGTCCAATTTTTAGGAGAAATGTGCAAGGAATGAGAGATTGCGGCGAGCCCGGACTTTACAACCATCCTCATGATGCTGCACAATCCTCAATTGTTATCTACATGGATTACATAATCGTACCATGTGGATGGTCAAGTTTTGGATTTACCTGACAGAAGATTGCGCGTGCGTATCTACCTTAGATATGACCATCACCTCAACTTGTATATATTCCTTGACTTTGTATACCCTATTCTGGTAAATCTTGCATGCTAGCATACAAGATTTCTGAAAATCTCACTCTGATATGGATCACGGGAGCGATTTTGTGCATTTTGCACGTCGCGTAATATTATTTGCATACAACGTAATTTTATTTGCACAACATGTAACTTTGAAACAAATTTTTGTGGGTTCCACACATATTGTTAAAAACGATATACAATAAGTAATCTGAACCGTACATTTTTTTTGGGTCAAAATCTGGCCGTGATCGGCTCAGGAGTGGTCCATCTAATGACCGCTCCTGCCCCTCGTCCCTCTGATATAAATGACTGTTATTGCTTCTTGTGTAGTCTTCATCAGCCAATGCAACCACTTGGAGTTTACCAAGTTGTGGAGTTAGATTCAGTTTATTTATTTTTTCCCTGTCTTGTCAATTCAAAAGGATTTGTATATTTGTGATTGAGCGTGGTGGGGTCGATTGAACTTGTATCGTTATTTGTTAGAAATAATGGGATAAAAATTTGATATAAGCTTTTGCTGTAGGCCAAAATTAGAAGTTCTTTTACCGTCATACAGCTAGAGAATAACAAAAATGACAAATACAGAAAAGTGCAGTAGCATGAATAAAAGATTATTTTTCCCACAAATTTGTCTCTAATAATTATTTCATCAGAACAAAAAGAAAAAGAGTTGCACAAAGTCAAAATCGAAAAGAAAAAGAAAGAAAAAAATTGGAAAATGGTGAGCTTTTAGTTTTAGGAGATATACAGCTACTTAGCTAGCTATATGATGCAGTTTCAATATTCCGTTTGGATTAGCTATTTTTTAGCGCGTTTTTAAAATATTTTACTATAGCAATATAGTTGAAAAATTTTTACTGTAAATGTTTTTAATGATGTTTTTGGGTGTTCTTGAAAATATATTTTGGGGTATTTTCAAAAATTTAAAATTTTAATGGGATATGTTTAAAATTTTATAAAATCTTACAACAACTCACCACTACCTCACCCTTCCCTAGCCTCTCCCGCCACTCCCTCTTCGTCCCCCTCCCCCTCCCCTCCTTTCTGGTCGCCTGCCATGACAACCAGATCAAATCTAGTCATCGAGGAGAGAGGGAGGGGGGCAACGGGAGAGATGTGGGGAGGAAGGAGTAGGGAAGAGGAGGGGAAGAAGAGGGAGAAGAAGGGAGAAGGATAGAGGAGGAAAGAGCAGCTGGTGGTGGTGTGTTTTTGGTGGTTGGTGGTAGTGGTGGTGGTTTATTTATATATATATATATATATATATATATTTGGAATTGTTTTTGATACATTATATGGATGTGGTGTTTTGGAGTTGTTTTTATTTGTGTATTACTGTAACATTGTATATGAAAAACTTGTTTTTCAAAAATTGAGGAATCGAAACGGACCTCATGTTTTTTGGATAAATACATCTTCCAGTGGTCGAGAGTGTGCAGAAAAAAGAGAAATTGATACAATCTACCAAATTGATTTGAGTATTAAGGTAAAACAGTTGTATGTTTGTTTTACTGCATTTTCCACACTAATCCAATGCAACAAAGAGTGTGTTTAAGAATTAATTGTCAAAAAATTATTTACCTGTATCATAAACATATATTTACATAGCAAAAAAGAGGAATAACAAATGTTTGCATTGTAATAGGGAATATTTTCAAACATTTTACAAGTGTGTGACAATATTAATTCATAATTTCAAATTTAATCTAGCTATCAAAAATTTTCAATTACTAATAATGATGTAAATAGCAATGTCTACATATTTCAATTCGATAAAATCAAAATCTAAGCAATTTTCAAGGTGGAATATGCCTTCATATTGACTACATACTAATATCTATCATTTGGTTATGTGTAAATGTTAAAAAAAAAAAGGTTTAACAAAAGAAAGGTAGTAAATCATATATAATAGGAAAGAGGAACAAAATTAAAGCAACTTTAGAGAAAGATAAATTTTGAAATGAAACAAGCAAGAAAAATGAATTTGTATATAAAACTTACATAAAGATCATGGTGTGAATTTTTTGCTCTAGAAAAGATATTATTATATAAAGTTTTAATTTGATTTTTAAAAGCTAAGGGTATCAATGTCTAACAAATGTATAGGGTGTGGATATAGCAGAGGAATGTGGATTTAACCCTTCTCTTTTTAAAAAAGTTAGGAATCTCCTCTCTTAATTTCATAATAGTAAAGACCTTCCTTCCATGTGTTCTTCATCCATAATCGTTACTGATAAATGCAAGTGGACAAATTTACTCTTGGTTTTATTTTTCTCTTTGTTTCATTTTCTAAATTCCTTAGTTCTTCTTTATTACTTTTTTCTTTGGGCCTTTGGCTATCTTTCCTATTTTTCAGTTTCTTAAAACATCCATGCCTCTCATTCTTTGTAGCACATTGTAGAACCTGACTTGCATAATAGTTGATTATTGTATGGGAAAGGCATCGCCGAACATGAGACATAGTAGACCATGATAGTTAGCAAGGCTAAAATACGATGAACTAATACAAAACTTTCCTCTAATTAATTGGAACAATTGTTTGCTTATAATTATTCTGGCAGAACTTTTCTACAACTGATATTATCTAAGAGGAGGTGGCCTGGGTAAATTTTGTGCAGCGCTTCTTACATAAATCTACATGTATTTGCTTAAACATAAATTTATATGTTTTGGTCTAATTTCACTCAACACTCAAGATAAAATGCAACTGATAATTCAAAATATTTGTTAAAGATAAAATGTAAGTATTTCTTATCGTGCTATCCACAAAAAGGCCATTTTAGGAAATATATGGAGATATTTGCTGAATGTGTATCGACTCCAATAGAAAGTTAACAAAAGGAGTGGTTTATGATTTTGTCTAACAAACTAGGGGAAGGTTTCTATTATTTTTAAATTAAGTAGGGGCTTTTTAGTTTTTTAGCAGAATTGGTGGGAGGTTGGTGTAATTTACCCTAAAGAAAACTAAGTGACGTAACAACGATGGTTTAATCAGATTTTTTTTTTTAAAAAAAAGAACAAGAAAACATTACAGTTGATATTGTGGTAGGCGGTTCATGATTGGTTTCTTTTTAGCTTCATATGAGGCTACTGCTACTTTAATGTCTTCGGTTGGATATATGCAAATGGTTATCTGTAGGAAAGGTCTGTTTCCAGTTGAATTAATTTTATGTTCAATTTACTTTATTTTTCGTAGTTTTTGTGCAATTAACTATCCTTAATTTATCATCATCATCCAAAGCTTCTGTTATCTTTAATAATCTTGTTGATGTAGACAAAACTGATTAGAGGTGCAATGATGATATTGACATTTGCTTACATCCAAATTTCTATTTATTATGGTGCCAATTCTTGTGGAGCACGCTTCTACACAATGAATCCATTTGATTATTTTTACCGACAAAACCGTGCTAGAAAATGGCGCGATCCGTAAAAAAAACACTAATAGTAAGATCAGGTAGAACAAGTTGATAATCAAAAGAAATTACTGAATAATTGAATAAAATTGATATGACTGCGATGGATGGTTCAATACTGAATAAACGAGCATCGTCCCTAGATGGAAGAAGGTTCTCTTTGAAAAGTAATTTTGTACCATCCGTTAGAGTTAAAAAAATTCCTAAAGCGTTATCTCTAGAGGCTAGGCTTCGTATTTTGTATCATCATCTTTAATAGTTTCTCTTCATGAGCTGACTTCGCTCATATCAAGTTCTTGTTTGATCTGCTGCTGTTAGAGCACCACCATACTCATCTGTTTAGGGTTAATGCTCTCAATAATGAATTATATACATAAATATATGTATGATTAAAAAATAATGAAGAAGAAGAAAATACCATATTTTGTACCTTTTGAACATATAACACGATTAGGAGATGATTGGCTAGACGGCGTGTTTGGAGTTTTTCAAAGTGTTATATCTTGCCATGTAAAGAGAAAGGCATTACCTCCAAGCCTCTACCATAGGATTCAAGAATGTTGAGGAAAAAATTGAGAGATCCATACATGATTTAGCATATGTTATGTGTCCCTTGATGATGACTGCCATGGTTATCTGTTGTTAATTGACAATAAATATTTAGTTTACTCTATCTTCAATTTTGTTCTCCAATTAAGTATGCTTCTTCATAACCATCCAAAACTTCTTTGTATCATCATCTTTAATAGTTCCTTGATGTAGACAATTACAGATTGGTGGTGCAATGATATTGAAATTTGTTTGCATCCCTTCAATCTTTATTAGCTAAAATCATGTGGAGCATGCTGGTACAATATTAAAAATACAAAAAATACAAAAAACCCAAAATAATATAGTATAAAATATAAAAAAAAAGATTTCACGCAATGATAGATTGGATGCAACATGAAAGGTTGGCGTCTTCATTAGCCATTGTCGTTATTTATGGATTCTTGCAGCCAATGTTTTGAAAACAGATTGGCAACTTTGAATAGTTGGGCAGCGAATCGATCATGGCACCGTACGATTTCATATTAGACCCAGAAGTTGAAAGGATTGAACCAACTTCCAGTATTTTCTTTAATGGTCATGTATTATCCATATCATGGTCTACCAGATTGGCTAGTAGTCCAAACATTTTACAATGGTCTCACCTATCCAACAAAGACGCATGTAGATGCGGCAGCGGGAGGAGCATTGATGGGAAAAACAGCTGAGGAAGCTCAACAATTGATTGAAGAAATGGCTGCTAACAACTACCAATGGGCAAACGAACGAGGTAATACAAGGAGAACCGCAGGTATTCTCGAAATAGATATCTTGAATATGTTAAGTGCAAAAATGGATAATGCGGTTAAGATGCTTAATAGGCAAGTTGATTCTAGTTCTAATCAAGGGGTAGTTATTGCATGTTGTACCACTTACGGCGGAGATTGTGATGATTTTATGTGCTCTAGCAGTGAACAGGTTCAATATCTCAACAATTACAGCCGTCCACCCCAAAATAATCCATACTCCAATACTTATAATCTAGGATGGCGAAATCACCCGAATTTTGGATGGAAGGATCAAAGGAACCAACAAACACCAGTTAATCCACCGGATTTTCAACCGAAGCAACCACTTCATGAGTCCAAACCAGTTTGGGAATTGGCAATTGAGAAGCTGGCAAATGTATCAAATGATAAAATTGAAAAATTAGCCAGTGCCACTACTCAACAGTTTGAAAGAATTGAAGGAAGGATGGACCAACTAACCAATATGTACAGGAATGTTGAGGTCCAATTGGGGCAAATAGCAAATGCGGTAAACAATCGCAATCAAGGGGACTTACCTAGTAAGACTGAGGTGAACCCAAGGGAACATGTGAAGGCTATAACCCTCCGTAGTGGTGAGGAATTAAGTGAGCTGCCGGTAGTTGAAAGTGGAAGAGAGTTTGAAAGAAGAGAAAATAAGCAATTGAGTGAGTTAGGAGAGGAAAGCAAGAAAATCAAAGGGAAAGAAAAGATGGAGGAAAATGAACCACAAATGGGAGATACAACACCAATTCCTCCACCAGTGCCATTCCCTCAAAGATTGAAACCTTCGAGAAATGACAAAGAATTTAAGAAATTTGTCAACATTTTTAAACAATTACATATTAATATACCTTTTGTTGATGCGATTTTGCAGATTCCTTCATACGCAAAGTTTCTCAAGAAGATAATGACCAAGAAAAGGAAGTTGGTAGATAGTGAGACAATTGCATTAACGGAAGAATGTAGTGCAATCATACAAAACAAATTGCCACCCAAGTTGAAAGATCCAGGGAGTTTCACATTTTCTTGCACTATTGGTAATGTAGAATTTTCTAAAGCACTTTGTGACCTTGGTGCAAGTGTGTCATTGATCCCTTTAACTGTGGCTAAGCAATTGGGGTTGAAAGAGTTAAAGCGTACTAACATTTCCTTGCAATTGGCTGACAGGTCTATTAGACATCCAATGGGCATATTGGAGAATGTGCTTATTAAAGTGCAGAAATTCATTATCCCTGTTGATTTTGTTGTCTTAGACATGGAGGAAGATGTAAATGTACCTATTATATTTGGTAGACTATTTCTGGCCACCACAGGTACAATAATAGATGTTAAACGTGGTAAGTTCAAGTTCCAAATTGGTGAAGAG
The DNA here is from genome assembly GCF_003713205.1 of Coffea eugenioides. NCBI lineage: Eukaryota > Viridiplantae > Streptophyta > Magnoliopsida > Gentianales > Rubiaceae > Coffea > Coffea eugenioides. The sequence continues at coordinate 9,438,768 of NC_040039.1, forward strand.
GAAGTGGAGTTTGATCTAAGTAAAGTGGAGAAATATCTCTCTTTTACTGACCATGTTTATTCTGTTGACATATATGATGAATTGGCATTAGAGATGAGTCAAGTTAATCTTAATAATGATTCTCTTGAACTTTGTCTTAATGGTATAGGTATACAGGAGGAACAAGTTGAAGAAATGACTGAATTTTTGCAGGCACAGGTTCCTTACAAAAGGAGAAATGCATATGAGGAGTTAGGACTGAGCAAAGGGCTACCTCCGCCATCATGTGAGCAAGCACCACAGCTTGAGCTTAAGCCGCTGCCTAAGCACCTCAAATATACATTTCTTGGAGAAAAAGAGACTTTGCCGGTAATCGTCAATGCAGCATTAGATAAGAAACAATTAGACAAGCTATTACGTGTTTTGAGGAAGCATTTGAAGGCTATAGAATGGACAATTTCTGATATCAAAGAAATTAGTCCAATTATTTGTATACACAGGATTTTATTGGAAGAGAACTCTAAACCAGTGGTTGAAACTCAAAGAAGATTAAATCCAAATATGAAAGAAGTGGAAAGAGTAGAAATTCTTAAATGGTTGGATGCATGTATAATTTTTCTAATTTCTGATAGGTTTGGATTTCTCCTATTCATGTAGTGCCAAAGAAAGGGGGGATAATCATAGTACATGGTAAAAATGATGACATGATTCCTTCTACAGTTGTGGTTAGGTGGCGAGTCTATATTGATTATAGAAAACTGAATGCAGCTACTAGAAATGATCATTTCCCTCTTCCTTTTCTTGATCAAATGGTAGAAAGATTGGCCGGATATGAATTTTATTGTTTCTTGGATGATTTTTCAGGATACAATCAAATGGGCATTGCATCGGAAGATCGAGAGAAAACAACATTCACTTGTCCTTACGGCACATTTGCATTTCGAAGAATGCCGTTTGGATTGTACAATGCACCGGTCACCTTCCAACGATGCATGATGGCAATTTTCTCTGATTTTAATGAGAAAATTATGGAAATCTTTATGGATGATTTTTCTGTATTTGGATCTACTTATGATGATTGTCTTAACAATTTAGATCTAATTTTGCAGAGATGTGAAGAAACACACCTTGTACTCAATTGGGAAAAATGTCATTTCATGGTTTGTGAGGGTATTGTGCTAGGCCACAAAATTTCTTCAAAAGGTATTGAGGTTGATCAACCCAAAATAGAGGTTATTGAGAGAATGCCTCCACCTACCAATGTGAAAGGCATTCGAAACTTTCTTGGACACGTGGAATTTTATCGGCGATTTATTAAGGATTTCTCCAAGATTACTAAACTTTTATGTGAATTACTTACAAAAGATGTTCTTTTTCACTTTAATGATGATTGTTTACTTGCTTTTAATAGGTTGAAGAAGGAACTTGTCTCCGCACCCATAATAGCATCACCGGATTGGAGCTTGCCATTCGAATTAATGTGTGATGCAAGTGATTTTGCAGTTGGGGCTGTTCTTGGGTAAAAACATGATAAACGACTTCATGTCATTTATTATGCAAGTAAAATGTTAAATGAAACCCAAGTTAATTATGCAACAACAGAGAAGGAGTTGCTAGCAGTGATATTTGCATTGAATAAATTTAGATCGTATCTAGTAGGATCTAAAGTTATCATTTATACAGACCATGTAGTACTCAAATATTTGTTAAATAAGAAAGATGCAAAACCTCGACTAATTCGATGGATTTTATTATTGTAGGAATTTGATTTGGAGATCAAAGATAAAAAAGGATCCGAGAACTTAGTTGTTGATCATCTTTCTAGACTGGAAAACATGCCTCAAGATGACCATTCCTCCATTAAAGAAGAATTTTCAGATGAGTTTTTAATGGCAATTTATAAGTCACCATGGTATGCTGATCTAGTTAACTTTGTAGTTAGTGGAGTGATACCAAGTGATTTGAATTCTCATCAAAGGAAAAAGTTCTTAAATGATGCTAAACATTACTTTTGGGAGGAACCATTCTTTTACAAACATTGTGTAGATGGAATAATTAGAAGATGTGTTCCGGAAGAAGAGATACATAGTATTTTAATGCATTGTTATACCCTTGAAACGGGAGGTCATTTTAATACTACTAAGACCGTAGCAAAGATATGGCAATCTGGATTTTATTGGCCTACTATGTACCGAGACACTAGAAATTGGATTAAAAGTTGTGATCAATGCCAAAGAACTGATAATATCTGAAGAAAGAATGAAATGCCTTTAACTACGTATTTGGAAGTTGAGTTATTTGATGTTTGGGGCATTGATTTTATGGGACCATTTCCTAGTTCATATAATAATAAGTACATCCTTTTAGCAGTCGATTATGTATCTAAATGGGTGGAGGCCATTCCTTCACAAACTAATGATGCTAAAATTGTGCTTAAATTCCTTAAACGGAACATATTTTGCAGGTTTGGAGTTCCAAAGGCAATAATAAGCGACGAAAGTAAGCATTTTTGTAATAAAATTATTGACACTTTGTTGCTAAAATATGGATGCAGGCATAAAAAGTCACTCCCCTATCATCCTCAAGCCAATAGTCAAGCGGAATTGGCCAACCGGAAAATTAAAATCATTTTGGAGAAAACGGTCAACCGATCGAGAAAGGATTGGTCAAACAAGCTTGAAAATGCTTTATGGGCGTATAGAACGGCATTTAAAACGCCGTTGGGAATGTCTCCATATAAGTTTGTTTATGAAAAAACGTGTCATTTACCTGTAGAAATAGAACATAAAGCTTATTGGGCCGTTAAAGCTATTAATTTTGATTTTAAATCTGCAGGTGAAAAGAGAATGCTTGAGTTAAGTGAATTGGAAGAATTGCGGTTAATTTCGTATGAGAATGCCAAGATTTACAAAAAAAAAGTGAAATTTTGACATGATAAACACATTTTTCCTAAACATTTTGAAGAAGGGCAAAAGGTGTTATTGTTTAACTCAAGGCTTAAATTATTCCCTGGAAAACTTAAGTCTCGATGGTTAGGGCCATTTGAAGTGGTTCACGTGTTTCCTTATGGAGCAGTAGAAATAAAAGGAGAAAATGGTGCCCCATTCAAAGTAAATGGTAAAAAATTAAAACTCTATTTAGCCGGAGAAAAGGTTCCTAAAGGAGTGATTTACTCCTTAGGAAATGCAATGGAGAGTTGAAAAAGTTATAGGAGAGTCGAGCCAACGACTATAAACAAAAGCGCTTGTTGGGAGGCAACCCAATAATAATATTGTAGTTGTGTGTTTTCATGTGTTTTTTACATCTTGGTGTGATTTCATTGACTAATTAGATATATTTCACTTGTTTGTAGGAGGTACGGGAGTTTCATCATCCATCTTGGAGGTACAATTGAAGAACAAGTGTAAAAAAGAGAGTTTTTCTTATCAAATTATGTTTTAAGTGCTTAAAATTTCCATGTATATATACATTGTGCATTTCAAATATATTCAAGTGAGTTTTGGTGATAACATGGTTATAAATGCTCATGCACTCATTTGATATGCATTTAACGCCCAAAAATGCCATTTGGTGTAAAAGTGCAAAAAAAAATGATCAAAGAACCTCACCCTTCGATTTTCAATGAAGATGTGTTTGATGTGTTTTGAGAGATTGGATATTGTGTTTATGGTATATTACATGTGTGAGGGGGGTTGGTTTTGATAAAAAGTTTGTCCTATGTGTAATTCTGAATTGGCCGGAAAAGGGAGAAAAAGTTTGAAAAATTGCAGTTTCTGCAATTAGTGCAGAGAAAGAAAGATCCGAGCTCGGATCCAATTCAACCCAGAAGGATCCGACCTCGGATCCAGAAGATACGAGCTCGGATCCAATTCAACCCAGATGGATCCGAGGGCTCATCTGTGTTTTTGGTGAGACGGATCTGAGCCCTGTCGGATCCGAGGACTTCCAAAACCGATCCGAACTCGGATAGGTTCGCTGATATAGCAGAACTGAAGCCTCATTTCTACATTTTTCAAATTCCCTTTTCCCTCTTTTCACCGAACCCTAACCCTCTCTCTCTAATCTTCCCTTTTAACCATCAATTCTCCAATCTTTCACCATAAACACCTCCCCAACCCTCGTATGATCAGAAACCCCAAGCTATTTCAACGCAAAACATCATTAAAAGTGGATTTTGATCTTAAAAAGGGGCTTTTGGGCCACACGGAAATTCTTCGATTTCTGGGTGATTTTTGATTGTTTTCTTCCTCATTTTAGCAACATCACCATCCCCTAGCATCATCCTACGCACTTGAGGTAAGAATTTTCAACTTTCTTTCACATTGCACATTTCATAATTCTTAATTATTTGTATTTTTCTATAAATTTGGAATATGCATATATGTTGGATTTTAATGTTATAATTTTGTTATATTGTGCTAACATATGTCATTAGAAACGCTTGTTTGGTTAGAATTGAGTAATTTATTAATATGGTGATAAATTTGGTATAATTTTTTCTCATTAAAGCACATTATACGCTTGTTTGCAATTTCATGTTTCTTTGTATAATTTGCATTTGTTTGAAATGAAGTTCATTTTTTTTATGCAAATTCATGATGAATTGTAGTAAGTATAGTGGAATGTTATGTATCGCAATGAGGGAAATTGTCAAAAGCTGAGAATTGTTCCAATTGAGGATGTTGTTGTAATGCATATGGATATGTTGTTTAAAAAAATGATGCGAAGTCTTAAATTTGTAGCACATTGTCCTGGATAGTCCATTATCCTTTGAGATGTTGTTCTATTCTTGCAAATGGTCTTAATTCTCAAGCATTCGGATTTATCATTTGTGTAGTGATATCCTTGTTAGTAATATTCATTCTAAATGTGGGAATTGAATTTAAGAATTGTTAGGAAGTTTATTTGTTTAAATTTGGGTACATTTTGGCACGGAGTTTAGCTCTTTTTCAAGGAAATACTCTGCCGAAATTTTCTTAAATTCTTATTTAACATATGTGAGCAAGTTTATACTATTTCTAATGAACGTTCATTTTATTTTTGTATAGGAACTATGATTCGCACAAGGAGGGCTCGTATTCGTACTCCTACTCCTTCCTCGAGTGAGGAACGGATTCCTTCACCTGAGGAGTCACCAGTGGAGGAATCCCCTTCACCTGAGTCATCTCCACGCTCACGGCGTAAGAGAGCATTCACGAGCCATGAGGAGCCAGTTCCGGACTATGATACCACGCGATTCACTTCGCTTGAAAACCAACAGTGGTATAAAGCCGGATTGGACAAGGAGATCATAATTGAGAAGCATCTGGCACCGGAGGTGGATGATCACTACAAGATCTCCACGGCTTTCAAACGACTTGGATGGGAAAATATCCTAAATTTGCCGAAGCATTATTATCCCAATCTGGTCCGGGAGTTCTACGCCAATGTAGAAAACAAACAGAGCCACAGTGGCAACCTAATCGTCTCGTGGGTTCGAGGCAAAAGAATGGCTCTCAATCGGGATACACTGAGACACTTCGTCAAACTCAAAGACGAAGGAGAAAATGTTAAATTGACCAAGGAGTTCAAGGCACGTGATCCATGGCAAGTGGGAGAAGCCGTGGCACGTCTTAAGGGTTAGTACCATGAGCGAGGAAGTGCGAAAAAAATCACGATATACACCGACTCCTTCGAGCATCGATACCACCTAATCTTCTATCTTTTTGCCTTTAATGTGGTGTCGAAAAGGAGTGAAAAACGAAAATTCCGCAATAGTGACCTATACTTTCTGGATAAGATGATGCATGGAATGGGTAGACAGTTGACTGGTATTCCTCTACCCAGCATCATTATCAGCTACATGCGGACCACAGCTCGCATGAGGGCCGGCGAGACCTGTTTCGGGTTTCCTCGTCTACTCTCCCTCATTTTTTAGAAGCTCAAGGTTCCTCTTGGAACCGAGCGAGCTATCACCAATAGGTCTGTCGACGAGGTCAGTGCCTCGATAATCAAATCTTTGAGCATCCCTACGGATTTTGGAGCTACTTTGATTCGAGACGCCGGTGAAGTATCGACTTCCACTCAGCCTCCGCCTCACAATGAACCACAAGCGGAAGCTCAAGAGACGGAGGCACAGCAGACTCTTCCTCCTCACATTCCGCGACCACCACCTCCGCCGCAATCCAAGTGGCAAGAGCTCCTCAATGCCATTTGCTGTATGGAGGCACGAGTCGTTGAGCGTATCGATCAGACGGAGCGACGGATGACGGAGCGACTAGACAGGTATGATCGTCGTCTTCGGGCGATGGAAGATCATTTCAACATCCGCCGATCACCTACTCCGACTCCTCAGCAGCAGGAGGGACATATTGGTACCTCACATGGTCCTCATGGAGCCGTTCCGAACAGCCATGAAGCTCCTTATCGGATTGGATCTTTTATTTCTTGATTTTTCTTTTCTTCTGTTAAGATAAACTTTGTAGATTTTATTTTTCTTTTCTTTTTGGATCATCTTGTGCTACTTATGTTTCTTCGTACCTTTTGTTTCACTTTGGCCAGACTTGGGATGATCGTGAGGATTAAGGGTTTCAAATTGCATCACCACCTATTTGAGGGAAGTTTCAGTTTCTTTTACCTTCCTCTACAATGAGTACATTGTAGATTTTAAGTGTGGGGGAGGGATTACTTTATCTTACGGGTGTCTGTGTTTTGAAATGCATGATTTTAGTTGTCTATGGCTTTAAAATGTTGGAATTATATTTGGAAATATTGTCATGATGTTAATTTTCTTGAAATTGAGGTTGTTGGCAGGGAGTTTTGTCCATTTTTATGGGGAAACTCTGTCAAAATTTTTCTAAAATATTTTCCAAATATTTCAAATTAATGGCCAAAATGTTCAATTTTAAGTACCTAATTCTTCCATTGGATAAAATGTTATATGTATTTTGGGAAGGTTTAGTCCTCATTTTGCTTGGAATGAATTATTATGCAATTAGGATTTTTATATTTTAGAAAGTATATTTGGTTAAATAAGAAAAATTATGCTTAGAATTTTGCATGATTAATGATATTTCTTATTTTTATTTAATTTTATAAGTAAGTGATTGATATAGTCAAGACAAGGCCAAATTCTTCAAGACAAGGCCAAATTCTTCCTTTAATTATGTTAGAGGGAAAAGAAATTATATGTTAAAAAAAGGGAAAAATATATATATTATTAATTTTCTACTCCAATGATTCACATACTGAGTAACCGGGGATTGGCATCTACAAATATCAATATTCGCGTAAAAAGGTATTGGAATTAAGAGTATGCTTAGCAATTTGAATAAGTGAAATGTTGAATAATCGGGAATCTTCACCTAAAAGTGTCGATTTTCACGTAAAAAGACGTTTTCACTATTTAAGTAAAATAAAGTTGAATAAATCCCTCTAAATTGTTAAGTTTTGGGATGAGGAAGGCCATAAAATTGACTATGTGACTTACTTATTTGTGAAATTAGGATAGAATGAGAGATTGAGTTGAATTTGTTGAAATTAAGGCATAATTATTTTTATTTAATTGAATATTATGAGTATTTAGTGTAATCTGAAAAATGACACAATGATTGGTTTCTAGGTTTTGAGGAATTAAATTTGACAAAAGTACGTATATTATTTTATCTATTGAATCATTGAAGTAAGTTTTGTGCGAATTGCTTGAAGACAAGCAATGATTCAAGTGTGGGGGAATTTGATAAGTGAATATTTAATGTATATTTTGTACAAAATTGGTATGAACTTTTGGTATGTTTTGAGAAGATTAAAGCCATATTTGAACTCTTTTGGTGATAATTGATTAAATATTGTTTAATTGTTCAAAACTTGATAAATAAGTGGATTAATGTGTTAATTTTGTGAAAATATGAAGGATATGGATATATGGAATTCATGCCGAGATGAAGGAATTGTAAGAATCATCTTGAGGATAAAGTACAAGAGAAACTAGGAGCAAAAATGAAGGAAAAAGGAAAGAAGTGAAAAACTGGAAATTTAATGACACGGATCCGAGGATCCGAGCTCGGATCCGTGAGAGCAAAGAGGGATCCGAGCCCTTGTCTGTACTTCTAGAGGAGCGTATCCAAGGTCAAACGATCCGACCTCGGATCCATCATGGGAAGTCTTCAGATCCTGAAGATCCGAGCTCGGATCCATTTTCACCCCTCGGATCCCAAGCTCGGATCTGTCTCTCTCTTCAGCAAGTGGCACAGCCGTTTTTCTTTACCTTTCTCACAACTTTTCCAGCTATTTTGAGGGACAGAAGTCGGTGACACATGCTTCTGCAAAAAAAGAGAAGACCAAATGAGTTGTAGACAAAAGGAAACATCACATCTTTGACTTCTTTTTACAAAATCTGAGTGGAGGAAATTATGAAGTGAGAGGAATAGACTTTCTATCACCTTTTATGCAGAAACACAAGGAAGAAGCAAAAAGGACCATACGTAGCTAGTTTTCTTTCTTGTAACCAGTTTCTCTCTAGCTAGGAGTCCTTGGAGAAGCATTTGGGGTTTTCACTTGTAATCATTTTGTACAAGAACATAGCAGAAATTGGAGGTCTTCACCATCAATTGGCTAAGCTTTCTTTTATCTTTCTTGTACTTGTACTTTATGATGTTTTGCATTAATAAACTTGTGAGTTTGATTGTTAAATCATTCATGAGTAGCTAATTTTCTTTATCTAGGGAGTAGATGAAACTTATGGCTAAATAATATGAGTTGAATGTGATTTACACTTGTTATATCTTGTATTAACTTGTCTACTTGTGTAGCTGTGATTACTTGTTATTGATTGATCACCAATAGCATGTTTATAGTTGTTATTGTTCAATGAGAATTGGTAGTAACAATGGAAACACATGAGTAGAGCTTAAGTTGTATGTTCATGAAAATAGAAATACATTTAAGTGGATTACTTAGCATTTCATGAAAAAAAACAGAAGAGTATTAGTATTTCATCATGAAAATAGGGAAAACTAAACTACTCTAGGTCATTTCATCATGAGAATGAGACTTGGTAATTTTAGAAATAAATCTCTGGTTAAACAAGAATAATAACAAGAGGTAAATCCATTCATTTGTGTTGTTTACGTCATAAGTGGAATCTACATCTCTAGATTCTTTCTTGAGTGAAATTTCTCCATTTGCATTTAACATTTGTTAAACTAGATTTGTATATCAGATTTGTAGACTATAGCAATATACTTTCTCTGCTCAAATTTATTGTAAGTCTAAATAATAGAGAAAATAAGGGCCTAGTACTTGTTTAATTTGCTCCTCGTGGGATCGACCCGATACATACCCTACATTACGATTTCGGCCTGTATACTTGCAGCTAACGGGTATAAAAATCGGATTTAAACTTGCATTAATAAAAACAAATCCTGTCAGATGTCCTGATAAAACTTGCATAGATCACAATTCTTATTAGGGACAATTTTAGAAACCTCCCCTGAGGTGTATGACAATTGCATTGAGCTCTCTTAAGGTTTGCCAAATTATACCTACCTCCCTATATTTGATAGTTTTAGTAATGGTGTAATTTAAGAAATCTTCCCTGAGGTTTATGACAATTTCACTGAGCTTTCCTAAGGTTTGGAAAATTACATCTAGCTTCCCTAATTTGATAGTTTAAGTAACCAAACATTAGAATAACATTAACTTGATCAAAATTAAATGAATACCCTAAAATGCCCTTGTGTAATGAGTTTTAATTTGTTTCCCTGTACAATTGTAAGATTATCTAGCGCATTATAAGAAAAAGCTGCCAAATTTTTCATACCTATATCTACTATTTGAGAAATAACCACAATAATATTTTTATCACTATGATGTGATACTTTTGATAGTATTTTACTATGAATTTAGATTTATATGATAAAGAAGAAAGTGCTACTATAATTCTTTTAGATTTTGTGAATTTTTTGAGTAGTTGGATTACTGTAGATTAGTAGTGATTTTGGGCCATTTCTTTTTTATAGGCAAAAGTGGTAGTTCTATAGTTTTGTTGCCAAAAAATAAAAAAGCGGAACAAAAAGGAAAAAGAATTAAAAAATAATTTTAAAACTCATTCCTTGTATAAGCTTACCGAACATGGGAATTTCATTAAAATGTTTAAGGGTAGTATTGTCATTTTAAATGGTAAGAAAGGTATGTTTAATTTTTAAAATCTCGAAAGAGTTAAGTGAAATTATAGGGATAATGCATTGCTTATAAAATGAGAAAACATAAGTTGAAAGACAAAATCTAATTTTTTTTTTATTTTAGCTCATGCTTGAAATTAGCAAGATATAAAAATGTTCTACAAGTTTCATGGAAAAAAAAGCTCTAAGAACATTTGTTCTTGAAAAAATTGAGGAATGGAAAACTGTAATTGCATTAGGAAAGACGTACAATTAATTGACCAAGAATGCGAATAGACTTATAGACATTAGAACAATCCAACACAATGATTTTAAACCACTACACTCTTCAATCGATTAGTCAATAAAATTACAAAATGAAAAGAGAACTTTACATCAAGGAAAGCACAGAGGGTGAAATATCAGCAATAGATATTTAAAACATATTTATTTAATTGAGTCACAAAAAAATTGATTTGGCAAAGAATGAAAGAAAAATATATCAATCTTAGATCTAGTCATATATATATATTTTTCTGAATTTCTAAATCTTTTTTGAAAATTCTTTGCTTTGCATTGAACAATATTTGTTTTATGTTAATCACTCCACACATATGTATGTATGTATATATATATATATATATATATATACACACACACATTAGATAAAATTAATTCATGATTTCTGTTGAAGAGTCAGTCGAGGAGAATGACCTAAATAGAACGGCGAGTGAACAAAAATGAACTGACCTGCAAAAGAACCGAACTACAGGACTAACTCTCCGTTATGGCTCCGACGCTTTAGTCAATTAGGAAATCAACAGTATAGAATAAATTAGATGTATTGAGTCATGTACCTTCTCTTGGCTCAGCCCCCTACTATTTATAAGGCTTTATTTGATAGACTATGAGGATATTGAGTTTATCCTCTTACCCCACAGTAGTTATCACGTCTAAGAGTATGAGTCTATTTAGATTACTGAAAGTAGAATCCACCTTCAATTCAAGTTTCGGTCTTATCCCGAGAACCTCGGACTTAGATGCTTGCTACTTTACTTTTGTTCGAGAAAGGGTCTGAGCAATGTGCCTCGCCCATGACACGTGTCTGTAGAGGGTTTCTCCCTCTACAACAGCCCCCCTTCGAGACCAGATTCATCGCATGGCCGTATGAATCTAGTCCTAATTTCGAGGACACGTCAGTTCGGCCGATGGTGCATGTTACCACCATCATTAATTCTAACATTTTGAATTTCTAGATAAGAGTCACCCATCTTTTCAATCGACACCTCTATCATTAATAACTGTCATTAGGTTTTTAAATTCAAAACCATTTCATCTTCCTGCTCTAGTGGCCTCTATAAATAGGGTCCACCGTTGTCATTTTTGTTCTCTCCTTCTCTTCCACCAGTATCCACTTGTCTTTTGAGTCTATTCGCATAACCATTACCAGCTATTTGGCCTTCGTTAGGGAAGCTCTCGAGCCCGAGTTGTCCTTTTTCCATTGCTAGTAAGTTTTCCTTTCTACATTTTTTTATGTCTTCTTTCGAACAGTCTGATATTATTACTTCTCCTAGACGTAAGGCGGTTCAGCCTCTTATACCTGTAGATGTTCTTTCTTCTTCCACCTTATCTTCTAGTTCTTTTTCTAACCTGTCTGATTTGGAGTATATCCCAACTCCCATTCATTCCCCATTCACATCATGAGTTCTCCCGAACACATCCCCCAAGCTGCCCCTCAGGCTCCTGCTCGAGCAGTAGTGCCCAAAACCACGAGAGAGGCCACTGTGGGGGGAGTTTCTTCTGTTCTTTCTCGATCTAAAGAGGTCAATTTCGGTGAATGACGGGTTTTTGATATAAGTACAAGTTTAATTCCAAAATATACATGTTTTGACTACAAGTATATATGTCAAATTAGTAGTTTAGGGCATATATCAGGTCGATCCCATGAGGAAGATTGGACAATTACCGAAACTACTAAAACTTCTCCATTATTTAGACGATCAATGAATTAAAAGAAGCAAAACTATGGTAAACTTATGCAAGAAAATAGAAAATAAAAGCTCCTTAAGGCTATGGTATCCCTAACTACTCATGCAAGTGCTACTTTTTTATCATTGAGTAGTACTATCTTGGCTAACTCTAGCGTAATTTCCTTATGCATCTGAAACCTACTGTCGTAGTGAATCAACTATACTTACAACTAATAAATACCTACTCTCGTGGTTATGAAATTAGCTATAAGTTCATTTCTTCTATGAAATTACATGAAATGAATCACTAAAGTCACAAAGGTGCACCTCTACTTTCGTGAGTGTACTCCTTAGGTTTAGCACTTCTTGAACTAGTGTTAAATCTCAATTTTCATTGAAGAAATAACACCTTTAGATAATCTCATTTAATGGTACCAAGTTAATCATGATTTAAAGAGTTAAAGTGCTAAATAACTTACTCAAACTAATAGCATCAAATAACCAAATAATAAATACTAACAACCATAGAAAGTTCAACCAAACCCAAGGCATAAATTTTAGAAACACATAATAAACATAGAATCCAAACTTGTATATTAACTAAATAATAGAATTAAGTACAAAAGATAAAGAGTTTGGAAAGAAATGTAACCCTTGTTACATGAGTTCATCTCCTCCATCTTCATCTCCTTCTTCATCTTTGCTTAGCTAATAAACAAGAAGGATGGACTAACTAATTAAACTATCCTATACTATACTAACCTAACACTAAGAAAGTGGAAGAACTATATTTTGGTGGTATTTCTTGCACTTCCCTTGCTCTTTTGATTCTTGCAACTCCATGGCTATTTATAGATGAATTTAGTCAAGAAATGAGGCTTCAAACATCACTTTTATAGCTGCAAAATAATTGTCAGACGTCTATCAATAGCTATAATTATTGGAGGAGAAAACAAGTTATGCAAGTGGAGAGCAGCCATTTCTGACCAGAATTTGACCAAGAATCTGTCCAGAAAATGACCGGATTGCTCCCTTGCTTTGCTTCTCAATTTTGTTCAGTCTTCAATATTGTTCCAATTTTGCATCAGTTTCAACTGAACTTTTCTTGATGATAGAAGCTGAATTAACTCTTGACCAAAACATAAAACTTGTAGCCCTTTGATTAGCTTTCCAATGTATCAAGAACCACCTCATTTGGATTGTGTAGGCTATGAAATGACTGAAATACCCTTAACTACTCAATGCCTTGTTTCAGTTTCAACCATAGAAATTGGCTACCGTAATTCGGCTTTTTGACCCAGAAAAACTTTAAACTGGATTTCAATCTCTTCACATGAATTGTAAATCTATTTCAAAATGATTCAAGAAATATCTCAATCCGATCATTGTAGTTCAAGTTATAACCAAAATACAAAAATGTGTCAAACCTGTCAACTTTCCTTTTTCATCCAAATGAAGTCTATTTCCAACTCTTATAAAAATTATGGACAAAATGCAAGTAAAAAGGGCATAAACCTCACTTAAACACTTAAGAGCATTTTGAACTAATTATAGTCAAAATGATCCATTTTCTTCCTATAATATTGCCAAAGTGACTAAAAGTGGAATAAAATATCATCCAAATATAGCATAAAATAGTCACTTACCAACACCCCCACTCTTGAATCATTGCTTGTCCTCAAACAATCCACACATAATCAACTATAATGATTCAAGAGGTGAAACAATATATACACTTTTTCCACTTTAATTCCTCATAAATGGGTAAACAATCATTATATAATTGTTCAATTTACACTAAATACTCATAATATCAAGTAAAGGAAAGATAATTATACCCTAATTCAACAAAATAAACTCAATCTCACACCTTAACCTAATTTCACAAATAAGCAAATCACACAATCAATTCATACCTATTCTCTTCCCAAAATCATTTCATTCTCAAATTTCATGACTAAGAGGGCCTTATTCATGCTAATTTTTACTCAAATAATGAAAATATCTTTTGACGCTAAAATTGACACTTTTAGGTGAAAATCCCCGATTACTCAATCTTTCACTTATTCAAGTTGCTATGCATACTCTTAATTTGAGTACCTTTTTACACGAATGTCGACATTTGTAAATATCAACCCTCGGTTACTCGATACAAGAATAATTGGAGTAGAACAAAACCTCTTATTTTTCTTTTTTTTTTCTCTTTTTTTTAAGTAAAAAACAATAAATAGATATTCCCTCATAGCAAATATATAAGAATAATCAAAAGAAGAGTATAGCTTTTATTGACTCTATCACTCGTTTACTTGCAAAATTAAGTAAAGACGAGAAATTTCATTAAACATGCAAAATTATAGGCATAATTCTTCTCATATTACAGGGTATACATTCTAAAATGCAAAAATTCCAATTGCATAATAATCATTTCCAAATCAAATGAGAACTAAAATTTTCAAAATACATATAAAGTTTCAACAAATGGAAGAATCACAATGCTTAAGGTTGGAACAAATTGGCCCTTTTAAATAAAATTGCAAAAATTTGAAGAATTTTTGGGCCATAGTGAAATTTTGAAAAAATTTTGATAGAATTTCCCCTTATAACTTGACGAAACTCCCTGCCAACAAACCCAAATTCAAGAAAATTTTTCATGTGGCAATTTTTTCAAACACAATTCCAACATTTCTAATGCACTAAAATCCTCAAAATATCATCACATGGCATAAAATAGAAAGCCAATTATTCCCCTCCCCCACACTTAAATTTCACATTGTCCTCAATGTGAAAAAAAAAGATAAATAAAGAGTAAAAAATAATACTCTTCTCATTAACTTGCGCTATCCAAATCCATGACCATGTGATGAATTTTCAACCTTAAGAAGGCTGAAGCACTAAAATCACAACATAAATGAAGAACACTTGGATGAAATTATACAAAAGAAGTAAGGAAAATCACTAAAAAGTAAACATCAAAAGCACTAAGGAAAACCACTAAAAAGCACTAAAACCACTAAAAAGGAAAACTAGCGGCAATGATAAAGTAAACATGCAAATTTGGAAAAATGAATGGAGGTGATGGTGGTGAGTGCTCCCTCAAGTAGCCCTTTGGTCAGGTGAAGAAGGTGGAGTCGGTGGAGCCTCAATGCCAAGGGTAGCCTCAATGTGACAAAGATGCTTGGAATTCCATTTATGCTCTTTTCGACTCTTCTTCACTTCAGCCTAATGCAAAGTAGCTTATCCATCATCTTTTGGAAAAAAGATCGATTGTCTTGAGGCGACGATGGAGGACGTGAAGAGGAGGGATTGGTTGAGATGGGTTGGACGGTTGTTTCAACTCCTTGAGCTTCTTCAAAACATGCAATTTCAGCTTCTTCCTCTTCCTGAACGTCGCCTTGGCCATCTCTTTGAGTCGAAGGACCACACATGTCTTTGGTCTTCAAAAGAAACTTGCAAAAATCTAGTGTAAAGATGTCCTTTTTCTTGAGACACGTAGGGGTAGTATTAGAGAAATCAACTCCAACCCTTTGAAATACCAAGGTCAATAAATGATCATATGGGAAAGCATGTTGGACAGCGTTACTGCGAACCACAACCCATATGTGGTTGGTGATAATGCTTATCAATGAAACACCTTGGAGGTTGCAGAATCCATACTCCATTTTGTTTAAGAAATAGACGTCACTTGTGCGTGCATCATGAGTACCACTTACTCGTGGAATTATATTGGAGGCAAACAGGTAAATGAGAAGACGATGAGACTCTGAAAATGAGGAAGTTAACACAGAATATCACCCACTTTTATGAGTGGCCTTGTACTCAACTCCCAAGCATACAAGTGTCTCTAGCATGTTCCATGAGTCTAAATCACGAGGTGTAAATCTTTTCTTCAAATCAACCTTATATCCAACGTCGGAAACTTGAAGAAGGCTTTGCAAATGAAGTCTATGGATTCAGACGTTGGTTCCTCGTACTGTACTTGTAATCTCTTCAGTGTCAAAATGAAAAGACTGCTTGCCCTTCACATTTACGTAAAATTCACGGACAAGCTCTTCAAAATAAATGTTTGGGAGGTTGAAGAAATTTTTCCATCCCAATTTAGCAAAGTAGGCCTTGAGATGGTAAACTTTCTCGACATCAGAAGTGACATCCTTCTCCACTAACACCTTAGCTCCGCTTCGAGAATTATACCAAGCTTCATTTTCAATAGAGGTACTGAAAATGAAGCGTGACTTATCGTGTAAAATTTGCTCCTTTTGTTCCCCTTGTTCTTCTTCTTCTCCTACTTGTTGTTGAATCTATTTTTCTAATGATGGTTCATCTTCAAGCATAAGTCATCTACTTGCTTTTCTTTTCGTACGTGGTGGTCTAGAAGTAGACGCAGAAGCTCCTCCTATTTTCTTGGGAGGCGGAGATTTCATCCCAACTTTCTTAGTGTGAGCCATTGTACCTATATAAAATTAGAAAACATGGACTTCATTAGATAGGTACATCCTTAAAGAAAGGATAATGAACACTAGTTCATATTTACCCTTATCTTCACAGAGGCTAATAATTAATTACTTACATAATAAGTTTCATTCAACTCCATAAGTAAGTACCTAGCTTCATTATTAATAACAAATACTCTTGTAATTTTCCAAATGAAACATATGAGTGCAATAAGAAATAATGCCCAAATAATTAGAGGAAACAAATAGGCAAACACACAACTCACTCACTTCTTAATTATGTAAGTAAACATAATTAAATGCTAAATAACATCTAAACATGCAATAATCAAGAGATAAGCTAATGAAGCTTAAACTTAGCATGTTAATATCTTAGAGCAAATCACCTATCTCACAAAATTTTCTCCAATCTAATTAATTCAAGAAATTAGCTAATAATTATCAAGTCACATTATCCCTCAAAATTAGCTAAAAATTGCTAAATTCACCAAATAATCACAAACCTATGAGTTAATCATCACCAATAATCATCAATAACTTTAACAATTACAATGAAAAACACCAAACTTTACAAGTTTAAAAAATTCGAAATTGCCCAAAAAATAGCAAAAAGTGAAAAATGGCAAAATTCAAATGGTAAAATTTGGTGAAAATTTGTTACCTCAAACTTATTGGTTGATGATTAAGAATGCAAATGGTGATGAAGCCCCCTAAAATCTCACTCCAATTCGGCCCCAAATGGAGAGTTCAAAAAATTGAAACCCTTGTTCTTGTGATGTTAGAATTCGAATTAAAACTTGTTTTTGAAGAAGTTTAAGCTATGAAATTTTTTTTTTAGGGCAACGGAAGTGTTTCGGTGAAGTTAGTTTGAAGATTTGATGGTGACAAAAGGAATTTTGGTGAGTAGTGTGTGTCCTAGGTGTGAGTGTGTGCATGGAGTTGAGGAAGAAGAAAAGGGAAGAATGAGGAAGAAGTGATCCGAGTCTTTGTTTTTTAACTCTTTCTGAAAGGATTCGAGGTTAGATAATAGTGAATGGACTCGGATTGGTCTCTGATTGCAGAAGTTGAAGATTCCAGCTCGGATCCTTTGAATCTGCATTTATTGTAGAATTTTCTGCAATTTTTAGTTTAACCACAATTCAAAACACACTTCTCAATTCACACTCTACAACGAAATTTTTAACACTTCACGCACATAGAATGTGACTTAAACATGAATCTCAACACCTCAAAATAGATCAAAAACATATAGAATGCAAATTGAGGGTTGAGGTTCTTGAATCAAAAAATTCCCTCAACACTTCAAATGTACATGATGGTGCTCAAATAGTCAAAAGAGTGCAAATAGGTCATGAACGCATTTAAACACTTGAATTCACTTCAACTTCATACAAATGACTAACTTAACCTTATATCAAGAAATTAAGCACTGTAAATTTAAAAATAAAGGTTAAGCTTCCCTTTTTCACATCAGTTTTCGATCCTTGTGAACAATTGCTTTTTCAAACTTGCTTCTCCTACAAAACCAACAAAACAAATATAAATAGTATCTTCCTAAAATATAAAATATTCATTAAACTAACTAACATCATTAAAATTATTGGGTTGCCCCAACAAGTGTTTCTTTATAGTCATTAGCTTGACTATATAACCTTATTTTTCAAGGAGATTTTGTCAACGAGTAATCCACCATTTTAAGTCGTGGTGGATCATTAAAATATGACTTGATAACAAAAGCCACATAATCACATGATAAGAGAGATGGAGGTGGGTTACCTAATTCAAGTGATTCATAGATATTACTTTGAATGTATGTCACTTGAAAATTCATCAAAGGAATGTTTGCATGACCTTTTTGGGCTATAAGGGCTTTGGAATCCACACTTTCAACATAATATTCAAGAGGGATTATATATGAATTATTCATGCTTGCCTCTTGCAGTTCAAACTTCGTTCTAAAAGTATTATCATATGAAATGGATATTTCTTCATTAAAACATACATTAGATGCATCATTTTCATTAAAATGCAATCCATTTTCACATACAATATTCCCACCATTCATGCTAGGGTCATTTTATATATCATTAGAAGAAATAATTTCACACAAAACATATAAATGATCTTGTATTCTACCAAAATAAGAAGTTAATTCATCTAATCTATCCTCAACCCTAGCAAAACGATCGAAGGTTGAATTAACTAGCTTTTTCATAACTAAATCAAATTGATTAGAAAACAAGTATACATTTAACAAGTAAAATACCTAAACTAATAAAGTTACTTTTCACGCCGATATTGCCAAATTTTTCCCAGCAATGGCACCAAAAAATTGACGAGAACAGAGTATACATTTAACAATTAGTTCATCCGCAGTCAAGTTTTACATTTATAAATTCCTAAATACCCCACACGTGATTTTTTGTAAGTATATGGGTCGAGAGTGAGTATAAGGTATTAAGGGTCCAACCCACAGGGAAGAATGGACAATTACCGGCGCTACTAAAACTCCTCTATTATTTAGACGTTCAATAAATTAAAACAAATAAACTAAACTATAAATGGACAGATAAATGAAAATAAAACTCCTTGGGTAATGGAATCCCTACCTATTCATGCTAGTCCAACTTTCTGACCAAATGAGTACCAAAATCTAGGCTAAATTATGGCGTAATTTTCTAATATATATGATACCCGCTTTCGCCGGTGTACCAACTATACCTATAGTTAATTCATACCTATTTTCATGATTATGAAATCAACTACAAGTTCATTAACTTCTATGAAATTACATGGAACAAAGCCACGAAAGCCAAAAAAGTGTACCTCTACTTTCGTGAGCGTACTCCTTAAGTTTAATACTTCTATGAACTAGTGTCAAATTTCAATTCTCATTGCAAATCTAACACCTTTAAATGATCATAATCAATGGCCAGTTAATCATGATTGTAAGAACAAAATTGCTAAATAACTCAATCAAGATAATAGTATCAATTAGTCAAGAAATCAACACCAAATAATCATAGAAAGTTCAACCAAGACCCAAGGCATAAACTTTAGAAATACATATGTAAACACAAATCCAAACTTATATAATAACTAAACATGAGATCAAATACAAGAGAGAAAGTAGTAGAAGAGATATCACCCTTGTCACATGAGATCAAACTCTCCATCTTGCTCCTAAATCTTCATCCAATTTTAGCTACAAGTATAAGAAGGATAAACTACACTAACTATACTAATCTACTCTAACTAACAAACTAAGGAAATTCTAGTGAAAACTACATTTTTATGGAATTTCTCTAGCCTTCCACAGTTGTAAAAATGTTCTCCAAGGCCTCTATTTATAAAGGAATCCAAGGTACAAATAAGATGTTAAAATTGATGTGAAATGCTCCTTAAGTTCACAAAAGATGCTTCTTCAAGTCTCCATGTATTTCCTTTATAGCTGCAGCCGAAATTCTAAATTTGGAATAGCTGAAAAAGCTGTATAAATGTAGAACAAGTTGATGTGCAAGTTGCAGCAATTTGGGATCCGAGGGCAAGATTCGAGGTCGGATCGCTTCAAAACACCATCGGATCTCATTTTTCTCCTTTTTTATTTTCACTACACAGCAGGATCCGAGGCCTATAGTAGGGAGATCCAAGCTTGAATCCTCCTCTCGGATAAAGCCTCTGGCTACAGAAGTTTATCCGAGGTCGGATCTAAGGGTTTCAGTTCAGATATGAACTCAAATCTGCTTCCCCTGTTTTTGCACCAATTTCAACTAATATTTACTTGTTGATATAGGCTAAACTAATGTTTGTACAACACATACAAATTGTAGTCCTTTGAGTTAGCTTTGCAATGCCTCAAGAATCATCCAATTTGGAGCTCTGTAGACTGAGAATTATCGAAATATCCTCGACTGGTTAGAACTCTGTTTCAGCTTTCGACAATCAAAATGCACTTTTGTATTTTGACTTTTTGATAATAAAAACGACTAAACTGGACGTAGGTGTCTGCATACCAAATGTAGATCATCTCTTAGCTTCAAAATGGTATAAAAATCACCTCAATCCAATGCCTACAGCTCAAGATATAGCCAAAATACCAACAAGTGTCAAAACTAAAAAACTCCCTTGATTGCATTTCATCTCTTGTACTTCAAATTATCTTTAAAACCACTTCAAGTTATTAAAAATCATCCACTTATCTTCTCAACTCACTCCATTTGATGATCGAATCATTATACCTACAAAAACATAAAGTTTTCACGATTAAAATCCATAGAAATGCAATTTATATCACTTTAACCACAAAATTCATATTTTCACTAGAAACCTAGTTCATTAGCTATAAACATGACTAAAACACATCAAAACTAAATAGTAAAACATGTTTAAAACACTCAAAATATGCACTTATCAGTAAATTCGATTCCATTCCTCTTATTCTAGATCAGGAGGAAATTGGGTAGCTTGTCCGTCGGAGGTTGCTTACCGACCTCCTTATAGGGACCAATTCATAGTTGGCCTATGCGTTCCCATCCTCTCATTCTTATTCGAAATTTTGATTTTCTGGGGTATCCAAATAACTCAAGTCATCCCCAATGCTGTTCGGTCAATTCTTGGTTTCTTCATTCCTTGCAGAATTTTGGGAATCTCTTATTCTTTGGACCTATTTCGCTCTTATTTGCACATGAAGGTGTCATATCATGTTCCAGGTTGGTTCTATTTTGCTCGTGGAAGCAGAAGCAAACACCAGACCCCGCGAACTATTTGTTGGCCTTTCCTCTATCAAAGGGTGGAAAGCTCAGTTTTTCTTTGTAAAAAATCTAGGTTTCCTCCGTTAGTGTGGAGGGAGGGAAAACAAGTCTCCAATGTCTTTGCCAAACTCATCCCTAAGGCCAAACTGAATCAGCTGCTTACCTCAGACATTAAGTTGAATGTGAAGGAGTTCTCTTCAGGTTAACTTAGTGCTACTAGGCTCATTCGTTAAAATCCTTCGAATACCTCTAATGAAACTAGGCTATTTTCTCCAAAAAAGCTGAACACCTGTACTACATATTTCCATCCTATTTTCATTAAAATTTTATTCTCCTTTACTGTGTTATTCACACTTATTCGCCTCTTTTACAGTGAAGAAGTTCTCTCAACTGCTTTCACTATTCGAAACTACCAGTTTAGCTCTAACTTCTACTCCTGCTCAAACCACAGCCACTCCTGCTATCTCCGTGTGAGGACTCGTAAAAATCTTCATATTTTCTTAAAATTTCCTTTTATTTTGCATAAATTACTTTCTAATATCTTTACTACTCATTTACCTCCCCAATGGTTAAAATAAAGAATAGAATTAAGAGTTTTTCATTTTCTTTTATAGTTAGGGTAAACTAGGGTTTTTACGTCTTTTGGTAGTGTGACTAATCGGTACGGAGTGTGTACTAAATTTGGTGGTTAAGAGTGAGTTTTAAATAAGAAACAGTGTGGGATTAGAAGTAAAAATATTAAGTTAGGGAATCATACGTTAAAACCCTAGTACACGCGACTTATGGAAAACAGTGTGAACCGACGGGTACCGTTTGTTACCGCGTGAACACACCACTTGACCACCACTTTGTTAACTTAATCTCATTGTTATTAGTGCATAATATCAGCCCCTCATCAGCTCAAGATGGCCGAAATATTTGACTAAGAAAAAACCAAGGAAAAGAAAAATTTTGTGAGATGATCTTGAGAGGACACTTGGAAGCCATCCAACCCTCTTTGACCCAAACTAAGACCAAGCTTCTTAACCTTTCTCGGACTTCATTCTTCCTTCATTTTTCATCCATGGTGGCCGAACCTAAGGGAGAAAAAAAGACAGAAGAAAGCTTCAATTTCATCTTGAGTTTTAGCTTAGTTTGAGTGAAAACCAAAAATCTAAACCGATTAACCTCTTATTTGAGACCTTGGGAAGCTTGGTGTACTAAAAGTTTGGAAGAAAAGATTGAGGTTTCTCTTGAAAGTATCTTTGGCAAGGTATTAAGGCTGGTTGTTCCATTTGCTTTCCCTTAATCTTGTTTAAGTTTGTATAGCAACTTAAATTCTTGGCTGATGATAGTTATTTAAGTAGTTTTGATGATTATGGTGGATTTTTGAGTTAGGGTTTGTATTGTTCAGTTGCATTTCTTATTGTTTAGATATCATATGATGTTGATAAGGTTGGATAGGGAGTTGGGATGGTAGTTTAAGACATGAATGAGAATATAAACCTTGAATTCATCAATTTTAAGCATTAATTCCTTGAACCGCCCTGTTCTGGCCAGTTTCATTCGGCCATGATGGAAGCCGAATTAGACTTAGGTTGAAACATAAAAGTTGTAGGAAATAATGTTATATAACTGCCTGTAAAATTTCAGCTCAATATGAGCACTGTACCATGTGAAATGACCGAAATACCCCTGACTGCCAAAAGCCTCATTTCGCGGACAGTTTTGAGATTTCACAATTTTGGGTTCATTTTTCACCTTGATCCGTATCAAACCAGCCTTTGGCCAAAACACAAAACTTTTACCTCTATGTTTCAGCTTTCTAACGCATCTAAAAACGCCTCAATCAGAATTTTGTAGTTTGAGTTATTGCCATTTAAATCCAGTGCTTATAACCAGACTGATAATGAATTCTGGTTCTATAATTTGCAAATTCGACCTAAATCAAATGTGAACTGGGTTGAGTTGTCTTCATTAAAGTTGTAACCCTTTGTCTTAGCTTCGAAATGGTATAAGGTGCACCTCAATCCGATAAGTGTAGCTTCGATGGTGACCAAAATGCTAAGAGACATCAAACCTGTGATTTTGTTAATTGTCTTAAACATTAGTTTCGGACCATTTTCTAGCATTGTTCTGTACTTGAATGACATTGAGTCTATTGAAAGGCTGTTGTGGTATGGTGATTTTTGTATGCTTTTGGGGTTGAATTGAGAAAAATAATGAAGCCATAAATGGCTGAAAAATAGGTAAAAACAAAAGGCGTGCTGCTCAAATTTGCACTCGAGGGCTAGGTAGATGTAAGCGCGACTTGAGTAAGGATTTGAGAACAAATATCACTTGAATCGTTTAGGATATTCAAGTCTTCTTTCATAAAGGTATATAAATTAGAATTCGGCCGAAACTTGTACCCTTGGAAAAATGAAATTAACGATTCCTCGTTTCTTCGACTCAAATGGTATTTCAAAGTATAATTGCTTCAAAGTTTCACAGTTTGAAAAGCGAGCAAGAGTTTTACGAATATTCTCTAAATGAGTTTCAATTACTTGATTCTCATTAAACGAAACGTTTAAATTTCGAACGTTAGTTAATTTGCAAAGCTCTTAAACAATATTTTATCGCAGATTTGGACTCCAAACATGGAGTAATACCTGAACGTGACCCGTAAAAGCACTACATCTTTGGTGAGTGCTTCCAAATACCTGATTGAACTTGACACTTGTGTTTAATACTTGACCAATGTGATTACATGATATATGAGTGGATTGATAGAGCAAGAGTGCGCTTTATCACACTTGCCCTAATGTGATATATTCTAGAGAAGCAATGGGAACTTGGCTCTTGAGAGCCATCTGTATCCTTATCCTTTGACATGATTATTACTTATCGGGTTATTGTTTGTGAGGATCCAAAAATTTTCTTATTTTATTTTATTTTACTGACTTAATTAATTATTTAATTCGACTATTTAAAATCCATTTATATGGAAAAACGCCTCTTTTAAGTTTTTAAAATGTTTTGTTAGAAAAGTTACTTTTCGAAAACTCGTTTAGTTCAGAACAACGAGTACACATTTTTCAAGACTATATTTAAATTGAGAGTGTATTAATTTTGAAAAAAAAATAAGAATAATCAATAGTAGATTAAGAAAAGTCATGAGGACTCGCAAAATTCATTTATTTTAAACTCCTGTTACGAGTTTATTTAAATATTTAATTGCCTATTTGTCTCGAATAATATTTTCTAACCTTATTAGACCTAAATATATGTAATTATAGGTTTATTATATTTTTAAAGTGACTTGTTTCAAAAATTAATTTTTGGAAGCTCGTTTAGTGAAAATAGTGAAAACGTGTTTCAAAATTTTAACCGATTGAGAGTACAAAAAGTTTGGAAAAATTGGAGACTTACACAATAGTCCTAAAATAGGTAATTTTATGTTGAAGTACTCAAGTGATAGTTAGTAGTACTATCGTTATAAGAATTTCTTGGAAATTCCACTTTATCGCGCTTAAATTGGGAATACGCGTTTTCACACGCGCGATTTAACTGAGAGACTTTAGACCCTCATTTTGGGACAATTAAGAGTGAATAATATTTATATGAAAATAAGTGCATTGGAGGTTTAGTGCACTAGTGAAATAAACTCGAGAAAAATCGAGACAAAACGCGCGCGTACACGCACGAAGGAGAATTGACTTTTGCACCAACTTGGGCCACATGTGAGAACCCTGAAAAAACAAAATTTTAGGCATTATTTTATTCCTGTGCACCCGTTTTCTTTTATTTTCTTTATTATATTACTTTTATCAACATTTTATCAGTCAATATATCAGTAAATATAGTTTTTAAATCATTTTCTTAGTATAAGTTAGTTCATGAGAAATTAGGAGTGTATATTGGACGTGGGACCTGCTAGTGCATTAAGTGAGAGAAATTCGGCCAATTAGATTAAATTTTGCATAAAGGGATTTAATTACTAGGTGTTAGGAGATAATTGGAGGTTACCTAGATGGATTAACCATGAGGAGACAAGAAAATGACTTCTAGCAACAACAAAGTGCCAAGTGTCCATTTCTTATTGGAGTAGACTTGCCTAACTTTCTTTAACTTTACTAAAAGATTAATTTTGACCCAAATCATCCTCATTTCATGCTCTCCTTGGCCGAACCTCTCTAGAGGGAAAAGAAAAGAAAGCTTCAACCTTTCATCTTCTATTCTTGCACAAATCTTGAAAACCAACCGATTATTTCGTGAATTAGTCCACAAAATCGACTTGCTAAGGGAGTTTGAAGGACTTGGTGGAGTTGTTTTGGAAGAAAAATCCCTAAGCTACTACCTTTCTTGAAGAGTTAAGGTATTTTGCTTGGAACTCACTCTTTGTTCCTAATAATTGCCAATTGGTGCCTTATGGTAGCTAATTAGTTGATTTTATGGAAGATTTTATGGATTAGAGTGAAGTTAGCTAATTTTCTGATTTTTGTGGGAATTTTTCTATTTTCCTATGATGGATATGGTTGAGCTTGAATTGATGGTTCTAAATGGTGTTAAATAGCTTTCTTGTGCGTTAATTGCGGTTATTTACAGAAAATTTCCGCTTGTGCGGAAAATTTCAGATTTAGGGTTCCTAATTGGGGGTTTTCTATGGTTGGTTGTTGAGCTTCTAATTGGCTATGATTAAGGTGTATTGTGACCCTAATGAAATATATTGAATGGCCTATGAATTGTTTGGGTGCTTGTGGTTGTTTTGGATGCATTTTAATGGTTGATTGTAGGTTGGAAAAGTTGAAATTTTAGGGGAAATGCTGTCCAAATGTCTAGGGTATTGGATTCTTGTGAGTTGGGTTGAGATTGGATAGAAATGAACGGTTTTAGGGTTTGTTTCTACTTTTAACCCTAAATGTTATATGTTTTTCATTTCCAAGCTATATTTGGTTTTTGCCTTAATAGTTTGTTTAAAAAGGTATTCGACTCGTGTTCGAGTCTTAATTGTACTTTCTTGATTATTATAGGGCGTGCCGGTGATCCGAGGCTCACGTCGGGCGAAAACTTGTGAAATTGCTTTGTTTGACTTGGTGAGTGTACTATTCACATGTTTGTTATTCCGTGGCTTTCTTGTACTTGAATTCTGTGATTGGACTAGTTGTGATTATTGTTTGGGCTAGGTGAGGCGAGGGTGTACTTTACCACTCTCGTACTCTCTGGCCTACTTGACTGTTTACTATATCATTTGAAATACTCTTGATTGTACTTGATTTGGTGTCGTTTGGACGTGTATCCAAGGAGCTTTACTGTTAACTTTGGACCTTTACTGTTAACTCTGAGCTCTACCTCATTGGAAGTCAATTGACTTGAGCCGGTAAGAACTTGGTCGAGGACATTTGACAAGCCATGGGGACTGTATTTGGGAATCTTTGGGTATGAGACCCTTGATTCCGGTATACTCGAGTATTACCAATTCTGTACTGCTTGGTGTTCGGGTCCGGTAAGGGGAATGTGTGGTGGACGGAAAATCGGAGTAAAGAGGAGTCTACGGTTATGGTTACCTGTATACATTGACGGAGAGTCAATGAGATGAGATCAAGTATGGCAAAAGAGGAAAAGGGCTCTTGAGAGCCGTCCGTATCCTTTTATTATCTATAGTTGTGTGGTGTTGATTTTACTCACTTGATGAACGTATTTGGATTGAATATTCTTGTGTTTATGTGATCCTGGTACATGTACGTGATAGTACCTCATTGGGCGAAAGCTCTCTCCGTTAATTTTGTTTTCCTTACAGGGAACTATATTTTGGACTTTTGCTTTTGAAGAATGAGTTGGGCTAGTTTAGAGATTTTGTATAGCTCCTCTATGGTTGGACACCCTTAATTGTGTTTTGATTCAAATATTGCCTTTTGATGTGTAAATATACGAATGTGGTTTTGTAAAAGTGTGTACTTATATTCATGTGTTGTATTTGGTTTGTATATCCTTTTCAAGGATTATATGAAGTTACTTGTCTTCGATTGGGTCTTGGTCGGATTGTGACGTGGTAGTCACTATTCGCTTTTCGTTTCGATTTTTTTTCGTTTTCCGTTTCATGATTGTTGGTTTGGTTAAGCGCGCCAATAGATTCCGGAACGACTTGAGTTTGTGTTTTTCCGTCTTAGTAGTCCTGGCGAGAGTTGGCCAGGCAATCCGTTAACGCCTTTGGTCCGCCTTAGGGGAAGGTAGGGCTGTCACAAGTGGTATCAGAGCCTAGGTTAGAAATAACCTGGGCGAACCCGAAACTTGATTCTTAGAACTTTTGGAGATTGTGTTTGGATATGTTTAAGTATGATTACTCTGTCTAAGTTGTAAACTGTGGATATCCTTATAGGTCATGGACGGAGCTAGTGGGAGCGGAGGTGGGCCGCCTCGGAGACGTTTTCGTGTCATCGACTACGAGGAGAGACCTGGAGGACCGATTCGGCGCTGGAGCACGGCCAGTTGGACTAGGCGTTGTGGTCGTTGCCAGCACTACTCCTACGCTGACCATATGGTCGTAGCCGTGTTAGATGAAAGGAGGAGGCTTAGGCGTGCCACTGCTAGGGATCACACCGAGCTGCAGCGTGTGAGGGATATCATGAGGATGCAGGCGGATCACATTCGGGAGCTCCAGGGGGACGTGGCTATGGAGCAAGAGCGAACGAACGCTTTGAGGGAGCAGTTGCAGGTGGTGAACGGCCGTCTCACTAGGGTGGTTCGGGAGGTTAGAGACCGATCCGGTGGCATTATTAACGAGTGTGAGGTGCTAATCTAGGGAGTGATTGGCGCCAATGTGCCAGAGAAGTTCCGGCTGACAGAGCTCTAGGTGAGGGAGGCGCCCCTAGCTCTAGCTCTGGGGAGGAGTCGGTTGGCTCAGTTAAGAACTAGGCTAGAGTTTTTTGGGCCATGTTTTGATCCCGTGTGAGGGATACCTAGGACAAGCTTGTGGTTAGTTGTTTTGTACTTTTGGGACCTAGGTTGTATAGTGTATTTTGGAAGACCCTCTTTTGGCTTCTTAGGATTACTTTTTGTATATATTTGCTTGACCGCTCTTGTATGACTGTTTGACACAGTTATGTGTTCTATGTATAAATGCTCTATGTGTATACATGCCTTATGTGGTGTTTACTTTTAGTTATTGTTCATGCTTATATGACTATGTTTATATGCCCTTTAATATTATCTTTGTGCCTCGACCTTAGATCGACTTAGACCTATGGAGGGCACTCGTAGTGGACAAGACCGTGGGCGTGGAGTTAGACAACCCACGACGGAAGGGGGTACTAGGGAAACCATGTCTGAACCAAACCCTGAACCTAGAGTTGATTCCAATATCCAAATAGCTGCTGCTATGCAGCAAATGACTGACTTGTTAGCCCACGTAGTGCAACACCAGGGCCAACCTCCTGTCCAGCAACCTGGAAACCCTGGCCATCCAGTAGAGGGTGAAGATCGAGCCCTCGAGAGGTTTCAAAAGTTCTCCCCACCAAAATTTCTGGGAGGGCCAGATCCGGATGTAGCCGAAAGGTGGTTAGAGAAAATGATAGACATTTTTGCTGCCCTATACTATTCAGAGGAAAGACAAGTTACTTTCACTATCTTCCAATTGGAAGGGACCGCACGTTTTTGGTGGAACGTGATACGAATAAAGTGGGATCGAGAACAAATACCAATAACTTGGGTGAATTTCATGAGGGACTTCAACGCGAAATACTTTCCCCCTCTAGTCCAGGAAAAAAAGGAGGACGAATTTATTAGGCTCCGTCAGGGGGCTCAATCGGTGGCTGAGTATGAGAGCCAGTTTACGCGATTATCTAAGTTCGCCCCTGAACTCATTTTGACAGAGCAAAGGAGAGTTCGGCGTTTTATTCTGGGGCTAAATGTGGAAATTCAAAAGGATCTGGCGGTAGCCCAGATTAGTACCTTTAGTGACGCCGTGGAGAAAGTTTTGCGAGTTGAAAATGCAAGGTTTCAAGTGAAGAATTTTCAGGTGAAAAAACGGGGATTCTCTGCGAGTAGTTCGACCCAAGGGGATAAAGGTACCTCTCCCAAGTTTGGAAGGGGAGCCGGAGGAGGAAGACTACCGAGAATGGCACGAGGGACTCCGCCGAGGGGTGGTCACAATAGACGGGGCCCACAGAGAAGTGCCTCACAGGAAAGTTCAGCCTCGTTTTCTCGTGGACCTTGTGGATTTTGTGGGAAACCAAACCACACCGAGGATAACTGTTGGAGGAAAGAAAGAAAATGCTTACGCTGTGGGAGTGCGGAGCATCAAATAGCCAACTGTCCGGTGTTACCTCGGGAGGCGAGAGTAACCACCCAATCGTCGAAGGCCAACTCGGGGTAGTTCAAGGTGGAAGGGACAAAGTCGAAGGTGCCAGCTCGGGTATACTCCCTTAAGCAACATCAAG
The DNA here is from genome assembly GCF_003713205.1 of Coffea eugenioides. NCBI lineage: Eukaryota > Viridiplantae > Streptophyta > Magnoliopsida > Gentianales > Rubiaceae > Coffea > Coffea eugenioides. Next base: position 9,468,451 of record NC_040039.1, read on the forward strand.
TCCCTGATTCCTCTGGAGTCGTAGAAGGTACGATCCCTGTTTTCCATCGTCTAGCCAGGATTTTGATAGACCCCGGTGCTACCCATTCATTTGTTAACCCCGATTTTATGTATGGCATTGATATAAAACCTGTTAGCTTGCCTTATGACTTAGAAGTTAGTACTCCTACGGGGGATCAACATTTGATTACTGGTATGATGTATGCTAATTGTGAAATTTGGGTAGGAGAGAGGAAACTATTGGGAAATCTTATAAGTTTAGCTATTAAGGGGTACGACGTTATATTGGGTATGGACTAGTTAGCTAAATACGATGCACAACTTGACTGTGAGAGGAAAGTAGTGAAATTTCGTATACCGGGGGAGGCGACCTTAAGGCTAGATGTAAGGGGTAGTTTAGCCTTATCTGCATTGATTTCGGGTATTCGGGTTAGGAAACTACTGTATAGAGGGGCACAAGGGTTCCTAGTTTTTCTTATAAATACTCCTATGGATAAGTTGAGGGTTGAAGATGTGTCTGTAGTGAGTGACTATCCGGATGTATTTCCTGATGAATTAGTAACTTTACCTTCGGAAAGAAAGATAGAGTTTAAGATTGACCTATTATCGGGGACGTCACCTATCTCTAGGACCCCCTATCGAATGGCACCTGCTGAGTTCAAGGAGTTGAAGTTGCAGTTGCAAGACCTGTTGGAGCGTGGGTTTATTCGTGAGAGTGGATCTCCTTGGGGGGCACCTGTACTATTTGTTAAGAAGAAGAATGGAACTTTAAGATTGTGTATCGACTATCGGGGATTAAACAATATGATCATTAAGAACAAATACCCACTACCCCATATCGATGAACTGTTTGACCAGTTACAAGGTGCAGTGATCTTTTCAAAGTTAGATCTCCGACAGGGGTATTATCAGTTGCTAATTAAGAAGGAAGATGTACCCAAAACTGCCTTCAATTCTAGATATGGGCATTTTGAGTTTGCGGTCATGCCCTTTGGGTTGATCAATGCCCCTGCCGCCTTTATGGATTTGATGCATCGGATTTTCAAACCCTACCTGGACCGATTTGTTGTAGTGTTTATTGATGACATTTTGGTCTATTCCAAAACTCGTGAGGAACATGAGCAGCATTTGAAGTTAGTTTTACAAACCCTAAGAGATCACCAGTTGTATGCCAAATTTAGTAAGTGTGAATTTTGGCTGAAGAAAATCTCTTTCTTGGGACATGTAATTTCCAAAGAATGTATCACGGTAGATCCGGCGAAAATAGAGGCAGTGGCTGAATGGAAGAGGCCAGAAAACCCCACTGAAATTCGCAGTTTCTTAGGGTTGGCTGGGTACTATAGACGCTTTATTAGGGACTTTTCCAAACTGGCCGGCCCTTTAACCGACCTGACGAAGAAAAATGGTCATTTTTTTGTGTGGGATACTAGGTGTGAGACCAGTTTTCAAGAATTGAAGCGAAGGTTAACCATGGCTCCTATTCTGGCCTTGCCTAATGGGAAGGACAGTTTCACTATTTATACTGATGCTTCGAGGGAAGGCTTGGGATGTGTGTTGATGCAAAACAAGAACGTGATTGCTTTTGCCTCTAGGAAACTGAAAGCCCATGAATAAAACTACCCTATCCATGACTTGGAGCTAGCTGCTGTGGTCTTTGCTCTGAAAAAGTGGAGACACTATCTATACGGGTTTACCTTTGAGGTTTATTCAGACCATAAGAGCCTTAAGTACCTCTTTTCCCAAAAGGAGTTGAATATGAGGCAACGCCGCTGGATGGAACTCTTACAAGATTATGACTGCACGATCAACTACTATCTGGGTAAGGCTAATGTAGTAGCTGACGCCCTAAGTCGAAAGGCTCAAGTAGCGGGGTTGATGGTCAAGGAATGGGAGATGTTTGGGCCAGTTAGTGAATGGAACCCTAATTTGGAACGTCAAAGGGTGACCTTTGGGAATATCCGGGTAACATCTACTATTCTTAATTGAATTAAAGAAGCCCAAGAGAAGGATCGAATGGTTCAATAGTGGAAGGAAAAGGTAGAAAATGGAGCATTATCTGATTTCAATTTGAGTCGTGAAGGGATTTTAAAGTATAGGAACCGAGTAGTGGTGGCCAATGATGAAAACCTGAAAAGAGAGCTTTTGGAGGAAGCCCATCGATCGAAATACACGATCCATCCTGGTAGTTATAAGATGTATCAAGATTTGCGATGGTTGTACTGGTGGGATAAGATGAAGAGGGAGATTGCTCAATATATCCAAACCTGTCTGATTTGCCAGCAAGTCAAGGCTGAACACCAAAAACCCTCTGGACTTTTACAACATCTTGAGATACTTGAATGGAAATGGGAAAATATCACGATGGACTTTGTTTCTGGATTGCCAAAAACTCAAAAAGGACATGATGCCGTTTGGGTGATCGTTGATCGGTTAACCAAATCGGCTCATTTCTTACCTGTGAATATGACGTATTCCATGGATAAGTTGGCTCGGCTGTACATGGATGAAATTGTGAGGTTACATGGGGTCCCAGTGTATATAGTTTCGAACCAAGATCCTCGTTTTGTATCGAGGTTTTGGCAAAAGTTTCAGGAGAACTTGAGGACCAAACGCAACCTTAGTACCACTTATCACCCCCAGACGGATGGACAGTCGAAGCGAACAATTCAAACCCTCGAGGATATGTTACGGACTTGTATTCTGGACTTTGGGGGTAATTGGGGCCAGCATATGACCTTAGTAGAGTTCGCCTACAATAACAATTACTCCCTCCGTCCCGAAATGAATGTCGCACTTCGGGTCTTGAGCTTCTTTTCAACAGTGTCGCATTTTGGTCTAAGTTCCAGCGCTACCCTTCCGTGCATTACTCCATTGAGTGGCTGAAAGAAAAAGCAAGGATGACAAGATGTGTGGGGCCCATACTTTACAAATGTGTCCAGCCATTTTTTTGAGAAAGTAGCTTGCACGGCCATTGTTTGCATTTGCGGTGAGTCTCACGCATATTAGAGCAACTCTTGTAGTTTTATGGGACCCATCAAAAACTTAAAAGGAATCTGATATATTTAAGGGCATGAGATGGAAATGAGGGAAAGTTTTATTGCCAATTATAGTAAGTGACATTAATTTTGGGACAGACCAAAAAGGAAAGCATGACACTTTCAATGGGACGGAGGGAGTATCATTCGTCCATTCAAATGACACCGTATGAAGCTCTCTACGGACGGAAGTGTCGTTCGCCCATTTATTGGGATGAAGTAGGGGAAAAGAAAGTTCTAAATCCAACAACCATTCCCTGGATGGAGGATGCACAAGAAAAAGTTAAGTTGATCCGTCAAAGACTCCAAACAGTTCAAAGCTGACAAAAGAGCTACGCGGATAACCGAATGAAAGATTTGGAGTTCGAAGTTGGAGACCGTGTTTTTCTTAAGATCACGCCACTACGAAGCGTCACTGTGGGTAGAGAAAGGAAACTTCAACCACGGTTCGTAGGACCTTACACAATTCTTCAACGAGTTGGGAAAGTAGCGTACCGACTCGAGTTACCTCCAAGTTTATCTCGAATTCATGACGTCTTCCATGTCTCGATGCTGAAAAAGTACAATCCTGATCCGACCCACATTGTGCGACCAGAGGAGATTGAGATAGATGAGGCACTCACCTACGAAGAGAGACCTGTACAATTACGCGATCGAAAGATTAAGGAACTGAGGAATAAACAAATCCCTTTAGTGAAGGTCTTGTGGAGGAATCATGGAATAGAAGAGGCAACTTGGGAGGTGGAGGAGGCGATGCAAAAGAAATACCCTGAGCTGTTTAGTAACCCAGGTGAGCAATTTCGAGGGCGAAATTCTTTAAGGGGGAGAGGGTGTGAGAACTCAGAAAAAAAAAATTTATACATTATTTTATTCCTGTGCACCCGTTTTCTTTTATTTTCTTTATTATATTACTTTTATCAACGTTTTATCAGTCAATATATCAGTAAATATAGTTTTTAAATCATTTTCTTAGTATAAATTAGTTCATGAGAAATAAGAAGTATATATTGGACGTGGGACCCGATAGTGCATTAAGTGAGAGAAATTCGGCCAATTAGGTTAAATTTTGCATAAAGGGATTTAATTACTAGGTGTTAGGAGATAATTGGAAGTTATTTAGATGGATTAACCATGAGGAGACAAGAAAATGACTTCTAGCAACAACAAAGTGCCAAGTGTCCATTTCTTATTGGAGTAGACTTGTCTAACTTTTGCCTAACTTTCTTTAACTTTACTAAAAGACTAATTTTGACCCAAATCATCCTCATTTCATGCTTTCCTTGGCAGAACCTCTCTAGAGGGAAAAGAAAAGAAAGTTTCAACCTTTCATCTTCTATTCTTGCACAAATCTTGAAAATCAACCGATTATTTCGTGAATTTGTCCACAAAATCGACTTGCTAAGGGAGTTTGAAGGACTTGGTGGAGTTGTTTTGGAAGAAAAATCCCTAAGCTACTACCTTTCTTGAAGAGTTAAGGTATTTTGCTTGGAACTCACTCTTTGTTCCTAATAATGGCCAATTGGTGCCTTATGGTAGCTAATTAGTTGATTTTATGGATTAGAGTGAAGTTAGCTAATTTTCTGATTTTTGTGGGAATTTTTCTGTTTTCCTATGATGGATATGGTTGGGCTTGAATTGATGGTTCTAAATGGTGTTAAATAGCTCTCTTATGCGTTATTTGTGGTTATTTGCGGAAAATTTCCGCTTGTGCGGAAAATTTCAGATTTAGGGTTCCTAATTGGGGGTTTTCTATGGTTGGTTGTTGAGTTTCTAATTGGCTATGATTAAGGGGTATTGTGACCCTAATGAAATATGTTGAATGGCCTATGAATTGTTTGGGTACTTGTGGTTGTTTTGGATGCATTTTAATGGTTGATTGTAGGTTGAAAAAGCTGAAATTTTAGGGAAAATGTTGTCCAAATGTCTAGGGTATTGGATTCTTGTGAGTTGGGTTGAGATTGGATAGAAATGAACGGTTTTAGGGTTTGTTTCTACTTTTAACCCTAAATGTTATATGTTTTTCATTTCCAAGCTATATTTGGTTTTTGCCTTAATAGTTCGTTTAAAAAGGTATTCGACTCGTGTTCGAGTCTTAATTGTACTTTTTTTATTATTATAGGGCGTGCCGGTGATCCGAGGCTCACGTAGGGCGAAAACTTGTGAAATTGTTTTGTTTGACTTGGTGAGTGTACTACTCACATGTTTGTTATTCCGTGGCTTTCTTGTATTTGAATTCTGTGATTGGACTAGTTGTGATTATTGTTTGGGCTAGGTGAGGTGAGGGTGTACTTTACCACTCTCGTATTCTCTGGCCTACTTGACTGTTTACTATATCATTTGAGTTACTCTTGATTGTACTTGATTTGGTGTCGTTTGGACGTGTATCCAACGACCTTTACTGTTAACTTTGGACCTTTACTGTTAACTCTGAGCTCTACCTCATTGGAAGTCAATTGACTCGAGCCGGTAAGGACTTGGTCGAGGACATTTGACAAGCCATGGGGACTGTATTTGGGAATCTTTGGGTATGAGACCCTTGATTCCGGTATACTCGAGTATTACCAATTCTGTACTGCTTGGTGTTCGGGCCCGGTAAGGGGAATGTGTGGTGGACGGAAAATCGGAGTAAAGAGGAGTCTACGGTTATGGTTATCTGTATACATTGACGGAGAGTCAATGAGATGAGATCAAGTATGACAAAAGAGGAAAAGGGCTCTTGAGAGCCGTCCGTATCCTTTTATTCTCTATAGTTATGTGGTGTTGACTTTACTCACTTGATGAACGTATTTGGATTGAATATTCTTATGTTTATGTGATCTTGGTATATGTACGTGATAGTACCTCATTGGGCGAAAGCTCACTCCGTTAATTTTGTTTTCCTTACAGGGAACTATCTTTTGGACTTTTGCTTTTGAAGAATGAGTTGAGCTAGTTTAGAGATTTTGTATAGCTCCTTCATGATTGGAAACCCTAATTGTATTTGGATTCAAATATTGCCTTTTGATGTGTAAATATACGAATGTGGTTTTGTAAAAGTGTGTACTTATGTTCATGTGGGGTATTTGGTTTGTATATATCCTTTTCAAGGATTATATGAAGTTACTTGTTTTCGATTGGGTCTTGGTCGGATTGTGACGTGGTAGTATTCGCTTTCCGTTTCGCTTTTTTTCGTTATCCGTTTCATGATTGTTGGTTTGGTTAAGCGCGCCAATAGATTCCGGAACGACTTGAGTTTGTGTTTTACCGTCTTAGTAGTTCTGGCGAGAGTTGGGCAGGCAGTCCGCTAACCCCTTTGGTCCGCCTTAGGGGAAGGTGGGGCTGTCACACCACAAATTAATGTTTCTCAAGGAAGCTTCATTTGATCAAAACACTCTCTCTCCTAGTCTCTCTTGGCCGGCCATCAAGCTGCAAAAATAACCCAAGAGCTCTTCAATTTTTCATCTCTAAATCTTGCAAAAATCATCAACCAAATCAAACCAAAATTGAACTACACCTAGTTGAACATTTGGAGATTGTATCTAGCTAAAAAAAGGGGGAGCTTTTCATGATTTTCTTGGAGCAAGGAGGGACCGAAAATTTCTGTTTTGCACATCAAGTGAAGTAGGTCACGATCAAACCTTGAAAACTTGGTTTATGGAAGTTCTAGTGCTCATATATACTCATGCATGTTAGTGGGTAGCATTATTTTGAGGAAAATTTGGTTGTGTGGGCTCTATGAACTCCCACCTTGGATATATGGACTGATTTGTGATGTTCTGATGGTAATAATGTTTATTTAGTGCTTAAACTAGTGGATTAATATTGGGTTGTTGACAGAAACTCAAGGATGGTGCAATGACCAAAAGTGACTACCCCAGCTTTGTTCGAGCACTTTGGTACGAAATTTTGAGGTTCTAATGGCTTACTTATGTTGTTTACATGTTATATTGAGTGTGTAAAAAGTTTTATTGAAAAATAACTTGATTTGGTCACCCAAATGTTAGATTTACGAAAGCTTAGAAATCTGGAAACTATTCCCGTATTCACCCAGGCAGTGTTTTTGTTTCGACTATATCTTTTTACTCTAATATCGAAATCGAGTGTCGTTTGCGGCACTGGAAATTAGACATTCCCAAATTTCCAAGGTATAAAATCCACATTCTAGTTCCATTTGAGTGAGCCAAATCACTCGTTTGAAAATTACTGTCCTGTTTTATTGTTTCCTGGAAGGCAGCACATGAGCTGTAACTTGATGCTCACGAATGAGGTGAGTACGGACAGATTTTGAAAACAGTTTTTTCTGAAAAAATATAGCCCTATGAATCTAGTTTTTAACGCTATTAACCATTCTCAATTCGGAGTTAAATTGAGGGAGTTGTGGCCAAAGTTTCGGACTGACTCGGTAATGGAATTCTTTACTTTGGACTAATCCTTGACTAATCTTGGTTTGGGACTTGTTGTTTTGAAATTCTTGGTGTAAATCACCTACCAAATATATTTTGGATGTTTTCTAAACTTTGTCTACACAAATGAACCATATTTGAGATGTTTTCATTGGCCAAATGTTTTAGAAAAGGAAAATTGAAGTACAAGGCAGATTTGCCTTGGAATCCTTGAAATTTTAGTGATTTGGTTAACCAACTTTCCGTGTGTATTTTTGTATGAAAATTGGCAGAGGAATGGCCCTCATATGGTAGTATGATCATAACAAATTTGGTGACATTCCGAGTCCGTTTAGATATCCAATCAAAGTCCCAAAATTTGTGAATTAAACCTGGAAATATCTTACCCGTTTCACATTTTCACCAAATTTGAGCTACTATATCTTGGTGCTCAAAACACCGATTCTTGTTCCGCTTTTTGTGTTTTAAACTTGGATTGCAACTCTAATAGAGTTCCAAATTTCAGAGGCTAGTTTACAATGTGTGAATTTTGCCGAATTTCCAAAATTTGCCGAAAACCAACCCAAATCTGTCTTGATAACTCAAGTCATTAACTTTGCGCCAATTTTTGAATGTCTTCCACTTGAATTCATTGAAAAGTGTCTTCTAGGAATTTTTAGTACTTTGGAAGAAGTTTCCAATGGTACCAAGTTTTCTAATTTTGGACTTTCAAAGAGTGAGTTATGATTTTTCAAAAAATACCCTAAACTTGACAAATTTTGGCCTTTTTAAAAGAATCCGTGCGGGAAAACCATTCCACAGAATCCGGTCGTGTATCCGGCCAGTTCTTGGCCGGATAGTTGGCTGGATTGTTGGTGAGTTTTGAAAAAAAATTAGGTTTCTTCACTGCCTTGAATCCGGCCAGAAATCCGGCCGGATTGTGACGTGGCAGCTTTACTTTCGACTTCGGTCATTCGTTTTGAAAATGATTTATATGTACTTGTTTCCATCCATGACTTTGAGGATGAAAATTGGATTATTCTTGAGTTTTTGAACTCCACTCTTGGGCCTCGATTTTACGAGGAAATTTAGGCTCATCATTATGATATTTTCTAGATTGTACTAGTGTGTGACCTTCCGTGATAATTGAGAATTTTAAGTGATAGTATGTGATAGTTAATTGTTATTTGCTCAGACGCTCAAGGGGATCTTCAAGAGGAACTCGGAGCGGACGCCTAAACACTTGTTTGAGCGCTTAATCTCTTGTTTCAATAGGTGAGTGTTCCATATAGGAGTACGTAATTTGAATGAGTCTATGACAAGCTTATTCCATGATTATTAAGTATTAAGTGCTACGTGTTAAGTATTTACCACACTCATGGATATTTAAGTAGGGTATACTTGAATTATCGACATGAAATACTTGAAGTACATATACTTGAATTACTCGACCTGAGATACTTGAATTGCATATTTATGTGATGTGTTTAAATGATTAATGATGCTATGGCTGCATAAGTCGGTTGGAGGAAATCTCCTCGACTCTTAAGTGATAAAAATGAGAAACGGCCAATGGCGACCTATTAAAATGACTAATGTCTACCAATTAACAGTGATTACTACCGTTAACCGTCAATCGTTAACCGTTAACCGTCAACCGTTAACCGTTTACCGTAATTACTTACCGTTTTCCTATCTACTTGATTACCTGGTACTTGATTACTTGATTACCGTAAATTACATGTTCACATGAAATTATCAAATATTGCTTACGTGTTTATGTGTTAATTGTTGCTAGTAATTGTTCATATGAAATTGTCTACCATTTTAAGGGGAGTGTGTACTTTATCTCACTCGACCTACCAAAAGAATAAATTTTTACCGTTCGCCAAGTTATTTGATTACTTATGCATGTTGTAAGTTCTAAGCTAAACTTGGACCCTGCCCTTGGTTACTGACCTACTCGAGTCTGGACTGGGCTCGGTCGGGTAGGTTGAAACCCTGGGCCACCGTTTCGGTATACTCGAATATTACCACTAGAGGGATAAGGAGATGGCCAGACAGTACCGTGGGGACCGGAAGTTAAAAGATGTAGTTGACCAAAATAGTTCCAATGGAACACCGTATCCTTCAATATGTGTTTAGTTCTGCATAATGATAACCGTTTCATGATAATGTGCCAATGTGAAATCTCGAGCTATACATGAGTTATGCTAATTACTCGTACAATGGTTATTGTCTCATGTTAATGTGCCAATATGTAACCTTGAACCGTACATATGATACGCTCATATTACTTGTTTTATTAGAACTGCTAGAGTGTCTTGGAACCTCACTGGGCTGTGTAGCTCATTCCACGATTTTGTTTTCCTTAACAGGGTTCGAGACTAAAAGTGCTCGTGAATAGTACTAGATTGTTCTCTTTTGGAATACTTTAAGTTATATTACATCAGATGGCTGTAGTAAATATTTTTTTGGGTTGTATTAAGCTTGAAAGTTGATTTATTGTAAGTGTGAGATATTTTGGAGTACTTTTATTATGTATTTGAAGTATTATTGAAGTATTCCTAGTTTTGAATTATGGATTGTACAGAGTCCTGGAAAGGGTTGGGCAGGCGTCCCGCGGATACCCTTTGGTTCGCCTTAGGGAGAAGTGGGGGCGTCACAGTTGGTATCAGAGCTTAGGTTTCAGATCTTTGTAGTGTATCCTAAACTTAAAAGTTTAGGATGCCGGACTGTGGGACTGATTTGAAAGTTAAATGACTATTTGTAGGGACAAAAAAATCAGTGCCACTTCAAGTGGTCTCTACACGGGGCAAGATTGAGCTAAGTGGTGTTATGGTCCTTACTATGTGATTGAATAAAGGCTTAAGTGTTCTTCTAGAAATGTAAGCTGTGAATCATGAATGTGATAGGTTGTAAAACCTTTATCTTGATACTTGGAGGAAATTTGGTATGTATGTTGGGTAGGAATCTCGAATGTGGTGATTTACTCTTGGGATCGGCCGGCTCGAATTGTGAATTACCTTATTTCGGATTCTTGTACCCGAGTACTTGAGAGTTGAGGGCAATCTTAAAGGCTTGAGATCTCCATTTGTGGGGAATAAGAATGAATCGATATTTCATGTGAATAGTTACAAAAAAACCAATAATTGTTTGGCTATGATGGCACGATAATTAAGCGCGGGAGGTGAAAATGATCGTAGCCCAGAAAATCTTTATGTTGGGACTGAAGTTGAACGTGTTAGAGAACGGGAATCATCTAGTTCCAATTGATCTAGTGAAGCACCGCTTGTGATCTTTTGTAGTGGGACTATGAGAGTAGAACTTAAGAGTTTTGTGCCTTGGAGATGAATGTACGTTTGATAATCACTTGTATATTTTTGTTTATTGACTTTGACTTGGTATGAATTTTACTTGACTAAAACTTGTGTTATGATTTAATGAGCTTTAGTTTGTATTTACTTGCATAGTGATAATGTTATTTGTGTAAATGATTTTCTTTTCTTTAAAAGTTGTTACTGGTATGTGTGTATAGTTCAATTATAGTTTGGTGTGAGGTTTATACATACGCGTATAGATTAGCTGTGAACATGGAAACTAGAGGACAACGAAAGGGACGTCAACCTAGACAACCCCGAAATCAAAAAGTAGATAGTGGGTCTGATATTGGTCAAAATGCTGAGCCAAGTGCTGGGAGAGGAAATGACCAAATGGGAGTAGTTTTGACTCGTATGACGGATATACTAGAGCTCTTAGTAGCTCAACAGGGTCAAGGGGTTGGACAAGAAAACCAACGTGGAAACCAAGAGAAAGAGGAGGATCGAGCCTTAGAGCGATTTCAGAAATTCCTTCCGTCCAAATTTTCTGGAGGACCTGACCTAGAAGTGGCTGAGAATTGGTTAGAAAATATAAGGAATATATTCGATGTCTTGGATTACACAGAAGAAAGACAAGTCAATTTTGTTGTATTTCAACTTGAAGGAGCGGCCCGAGCCTGGTGGAATGTTATAAGAAACAAGTGGAAAAGAGATCAAACTCCAAGAACTTGGATAAACTTTGTGCGTGGGTTTAATGAGAAATTTCTCCCTCCGCTTGTCCAAGAAAAGAGAGAAGATGATTTTATAAGGCTTCGTCAAGGAACTTTAAGTATGGCTGAATATGAAACACGCTTCACGAAATTATCTACATATGCTCCAGAATTGGTGGCTATTGAACGGAAGAGAATAAGACGGTTTATCTAATGGTTAGATTTAGAAATCCAAGATGCCCTTGCCGTAGCACAGATTGAAACATTTAGTGACACTCTCGAGAAAGTATAAAGGGTAGAGAGCACAAAATCTCAACTGAAAGCCTTTCAAGCAAAGAAAAGAGATGCATCCGATAATAGACCCAGAGAAATTGGAACACCACTCAAAGTTAGAAAAGAAGTGGATGGAGTAAAACTACCACTTCCTGTACCACTCATGATAAAGGAACCAGAAGGGACTATTTCGCGAAGAGTTCCAGTAGGACAGATACAATCAAAGAAAACCTCACAGGCAAGTCAGGTTACAGTGTCACATCCGACCTGTGGATATTGTGGAAGGATGAATCACACCGAAGAAAACTGTTGGCTAAAGGGGCGAAGTGCATGGGATGTGGGAGTACCAACCATAAAGTTCACGACTGTCCAATGAGATATCCACGAGAAACTACGACTCAACAAGGAAATAGAACTATCTCTCGACAAGTCAATGGAAGAGAAAACCGACCAGTGACATCTGCAAGAACATATGACACGGCCACACAACAGGGTTCAGGATTATCTGAGATCATAGAATGTATGAATTTCGAGAACGAAATTCTTTTAAGCAGGGGAGGTTATGAGGACCCAAAAATTTCCTTATTTTATTTTATTTTACTGACTTAATTAATTATTTAATTCGACTATTTAAAATCCATTTATATGAAAAAATGCCTCTTTTATGTTTTTAAAACGTTTTGTTAGAAAAAGTTACTTTTCGAAAATTCATTTAGTTCGGAACAACGAGTACACGTTTTTCAAGACTATATTTAAATTGAGAGTGTATTAATTTTGAAAAAAAATAAGAATAATCAATAGTAGATTAAGAAAAGTCGTGAGGACTCGCAAAATTCATTTATTTTAAACTCCTGTTACGAGCTTATTTAAATATTTAATTGCCTATTTGTCTCGAGTAATATTTTCTAACCTTATTAGACCTAAATACATGTAATTATAGTTTCATTATATTTTTAAAGTGACTTGTTTCAAAAATTAATTTTTGGAAGCTCGTTTAGTGAAAATAGTAAAAACGTATTTGGAAATTTTAACCGATTGAGAGTACAAAAAATTTGGAAAAATTGGAGACTTACACAATGGTTCTAAAATAGGTAATTTTATGTTGAAGTACTTAAGTGATAGATAGAAGTACTATCGTTATAAGAATTTCTTGAAAATTCTACTTTATCGCGCTTAAATTGGGAATACGCGTTTTCACACGCGCGATTTAACTGAGAGATTTTAGACCCTCATTTTGGAACAATTAAGAGTGAATAACATTTATATTAATATAAGTGTATTGAAAGTTTAGTGCACTAGCGAAATAAACTCGAGAGGAATCGAGCACAAAACGCGCGCGTTCACTCGCGAAGGAGAGTTGACTTTTGCACCAACTTGGGCCACACATTAAAGCTTCTCAAGGAAGATTCATTTGATCAATACACTCTCTCCACTAGTCTCTCTTGGCCGGCCATCAAACCGCAAAAATAACCCAAGAGCTCTTCAATTTTTCATCTCCAAATCTTGCACAAATCATCAACCAAATCAAACCAAAATTGAACTACACCTAGTTGAATACTTGGAGATTGTATCTAGCTAAAAAAAGGGGGAGCTTTTCACGGTTTTCTTGGAGCAAGGAGGGACCGAAAATTTCTGTTTTGCACACCAAGTGAAGTAGGTAACGATCAAACCTTGAAAACTTGGTTTATGGAAGTTCTAGTGCTCATATATACTCATGCATATTAGTGGGTAGCAGTATTTTGAGGAAAATTTGGTTGTGTGGGCTCTATGAACTCCCACCTTGGATATATGGACTGATTTGTGATGTTGTGATGGTAATAATGTTTATTTAGTGCTTAAACTAGTGGATTAATATTGGGTTGTTGACAGAAACTCAAGGATGGTGCAATGACCAAAAGTGACCATTTTGCCCCTGCTTTGTTCGAGCACTTTGGTGCGAAATTTTAAGGTTCTAATGGCTTACTTATGTTTTTTACATGTTATATTGAGTGTGTAAAAAGTTTCATTGAAAAATAACTTGATTTGGTCACCCAAATGTTGGATTTACGAAAGCTTAGAAATCTGGAAACTATTCCCGTATTCACCCAGGCAGTGTTTTTGTTTCGACTATATCTTTTTACTCCAATGTCGAAATCGAGTGCCATTTGCGGCACTGGAAACTAGACATTCCCAGATTTTCAAGGTATAAAATCCACATTCTGGTTCCATCTGAGTGAGCCAAACCACTCGTTTGAAAATTGCTGTCCTGTTTTATTGTTTCCTGGAAGGCAGCACATGAGCTGTAACTTGATGCTCATGAATGAGCTAGGTACGGACAGATTTTGAAAACAGTTTCTTCTGAGAAAATATATCCCTATGAATTTAGTTTTCAACTCCATTAACCATGCTCAATTCCGAGTTAAATTGAGGGAGTTGTGGCCAAATTTTTGGACTGACTCGGTAATGGAATTCTTTACTTTGGACTAATCCTTGACTAATCTTGGTTTGGGACTTGTTGTTTTGAAATTCTTGGTGTAAATCACCTACCAAATATATTTTGTATGTTTCCTAGACTTTGTCTACACAAATGAACCATATTTGAGATGTTTTCATTGGCCAAATGTTTTAGAAAAGGAAAATTGAAGTACAAGGCAGATTTGCCTTGGAATCCTTGACATTTTAGTGATTTGGTTAACCAGCTTCCCGTATGTATTTTTATATGAAAATTGGCAGAGGAATGGCCCTCATATGGTAGTATGATCATAAAAAATTTGGTGCCATTCCGAGTTCGTTTAGATGTCCAATCAAAGTCCCAAAGTTTGTGAATTAAACCTGGAAATTTCTTAACCGTTTCACATTTTCACCAAATTTGAGCTACTATATCTTGGTGCTCAAAACACCGATTCTTTTTCCGCTTTTTGTGTTTTAAACTTGGATTGCAACTCTAATAGAGTTCGAAATTTCTGAGGGTAGTTTACAATGTGTGAATTTTGCCGAATTTTCAAAATTTGCCGAAAACCAACCCAAATCTGTCTTGATAACTCAAGTCATTAACTTTGAACCAATTTTTGAATGTCTTCCACTTGGATTCATTGAAAAGTGTCTTCTAGGAATTTTTAGTACTTTGGAAGGATTTTCCAATGGTACCAAGTTTTTTAATTTTGGACTTTCAAAGAGTGAGTTATGATTTTTCAAAGAATACCCTAAACTTGACAAATTTTGGCCTTTTTAAAAGAATCCGTGAGGGAAAACCATTCCACAGAATCCGGCCGTGTATCCTGCCAGTTCTTGGCCGGATAGTTGGCTGGATTGTTGGTGAGTTTTGAAAAAAAATTAGGTTTCTTCACTGCCTTGAATCCGGCTAGAAATCCGGCCGGATATCCGGCCAGTTCTTGGCCGAATTGTGACGTGGCAGCTTTACTTTCGACTTCGGTCGTTCGTTTTGAAAATGATTTATATGTATTTGTTTCCATCCATGACTTTGAGGATGAAAATCGAATTATTCTTGAGTTTTTGAACTCCACTCTTGGGCCTCGATTTTACGAGGAAATTTAGACTCATCATTGTGATATTTTCTAGATTGTACTAGTGTGTGACCTTCCGTGATAATTGGGGATTTTAAGTGATAGTATGTGATAGTTAATTGTTATTTGCTCAGACGCTCAAGGGGATCTTCAAGAGGAACTCGGAGCGGACGCCTAAACACTTGTTTGAGCACTTACTCTCTTGTTTCAATAGGTGAGTGTTCCATATAGGAGTACGTAATTTGAATGAGTGTATGACATGCTTATTCCATGATCATTAAGTGTTAAGTGCTACGTGTTAAATATTTACCACACTCATGGATATTTAAGTAGGGTATACTTGAATTATCGACATGAAATACTTGAAGTACATATACTTGAATTACTCGACCTGAGATACTTGAATTGCATATTTATGTGATGTGTTTAAATGATTAATGATGCTATGGCTGCATAAGTCGGTTGGAGGAAATCTCCTCGACTCTTAAGTGATAAAAATGAGAAACGGTCAATGGCGGCCTATTAAAATGACTAATGTCTACCAATTAACCGTGATTATTACCGTTAACCGTCAACCGTTAACCGTTTACCGTAATTACTTACCGTTTTCCTATCCACTTGATTACCTGGTACTTGATTACTTGATTACCGTAAATTACATGTTCACATGAAATTATCAAATATTGCTTACATGTTTATGTGTTAATTGTTGCTAGTAATTGTTCATATGAAATTGTCCACCATTTTAAGGCGAGTGTGTACTTTATCTCTCTCGACCTACCAAAAGAATAAATTTTTACCATTCACCAAGTTATTTGATTACTTGTGCATGTTGTAAGCTCTAAGCTGAACTTGGGCCCTGCTCTTGGTTACTGACCTACTCGAGCCAGGACTGGGCTCGGTCGGGTAGGTTGGAACCCTGGGCCATCGTTTTGGTATACTCGAGTATTACCACTGGAGGGATAAGGCGATGGCCAGACAGTACCGTGGGGACCGGAAGTTATAAGGTGCAGTTGACCGAAATAGTTCCAATGGAACACCGTAACCTTCAATATATGTTTAATTCTGCAAAATGATAACCGTTTCATGATAATGTGCCAATGTGAAATCTCGAGCTATACATGAGTTATGCTAATTACTCGTACAATGGTTATTGTCTCATGTTAATGTGCCAATATATAACCTTGAACCGTACATATGATACGCTCACATTATTTGCTTTATTAGAACTGCTAGAGTGTCTTGGAACCTCACTGGGTTGTGTAGCTCATTCCACGATTTTGTTTTCCTTAACAGGGTTCGAGACCAAGAGTGCTCGTGAATAGTACTAGATTATTCTCTTTTGGAATACTTTAAATTGTATTACAGCAGATGGCTGTAGTAAATATTATTTTGGGTTGTATTAAGCTTGAGAGCTGATTTATTGTAAATGTGAGATATTTTGGAATACTTTTATTATGTATTTGAAGTATTATTGAAGTATTCCTAGTCTTGAATTATGGATTGTACTGAGTTCTAGCGAGAGTTGGGCAGGCGTCCCGCGGATACCCTTTGGTTCGCCTTAGGGAGAAGTGGGGGCGTCACATTGTTTCTTTTGAAAAACTTTACATTCGCTCATTTTGAGATTTGCTACTTGAAGAGTTATTACTCACTTTTATGAACTTGTTATGCTCGCTTACTTGTCCTTTTAAATAATGGTCAACTTGCTATTTGGAACCTCATTGAGCTTTTAGCTCATTCCACACCATTTGTTTTCCTTACAGGGGATACGAGCGAGGCGTGAGATTGGTACAGGCCAGCGTAGTCTAGTTTTTTGAAAATTTTGTAATTGTACTCGCACTAGTCGCTCGATTAGGGTTGAATGTATTGAGAACTTAGATCTTTTGATATATTTTGGATTGTATGGATGGTTGAGATAGAAATTAATGTATTTGTATGTTCCAAACTTGGAAACTATTATTTCATTTATTATTGAGGTTGCACCCTATTTTATTTGATGTGAGTGAGTAAGTTCTGGCGATAGTTGGGCAGACGGTCCACTAAACCCTAGGGTACGCCCCAGGGAGAGGTGGGGTCGTCACACTCCGCTCCTGCTCGGGCATCAATTCCTCTACAACCTGCTTAGGCTGGGGATGTGGGGAAGAAGAAGCACAAGAAGTCTACAGCCAAGAAGGCCCAAATAAAGAGGACACATTCCCCCCTCCTCCCATCCCCCACCCCCCATCCTTTATAAGAAGAAATACCCAGTTCTACTGCAAAGGACATGGGGCACTATGGCGTCAATATGGCAGAGGAGCAAGCCTGAATTGAGCCCTTGCCTCACATGTGGCAATACTTGAGTGCAGTTCCCTTGGATAAGAGGAATACTCCAATCACTCATCGCTACCCTATGCATTTTTATCCCCCTTGGAACATATCTATCAACTACCGAGCTCAATATCCCAAGATTGCTTGTGAACTACTTCAGAGCACCATCTTGCCCAGAGATTACAACTTCATCAAGGTGGCCTCCCACTTCAATCTCTTGCAACATTATTGTGCTGCGATAGCTCAGGTCGGTCGGTTTTCTCTAAGCTTTTGTTCTTCCATTTTCCTTCTTCCTTTTTTTTTGTGTGTTCTTATCTCTATCATTTTTGCTGTTAAGCAAACTTGGCAGGGGTCGAATTGGCTAAGAGGTTCAAGGACATGATCTTAACTCTGGCCAATACACTTGAGGCCAAAAATGCTTTATTGAATCAGTTGGACAATTCCTCCCCAAAAGTTGAGACCCTCAAAAAGCAGCTAGTTCAAACTCATACAAACGTTATGCTAGAAAGCAAAAAGGCTTCTTCCCTAGCTACTCAACTTGAGGCCGAACAAAAGAGATCAGCCAAACTTGAGGCTAAGCATGCTGCTACTCTTAAAGAATGCCAGAAGATGGGTATCAAAAATTTTCTGAAGTCCCAGGATTTTCTCATCGATCTAGCCATCCTAAACACTCCTATCCTTCAGCATGGCTGTTCTTCTGCATTGCAAGAAGTACGGGCCTTGAAGCTTCCTAGCTTTAACCTCAGGAATTTTTCTAGTTATAACCCTAAGGAAGCGAACAGATCAATGGCCTTGTGAAAGGTTATTCCAACAGGTTTAAGCTAGTAGATCTAGTTGCAAACCCTTTCCTGCCAATCACAACTCTTGAAGAGAAGAATGATGCTTCAGATGAGAGTTGAACTAGGGAAGCATATTAATGTAGGGCCTTGATGTACGCATCCCCTTTTTTGTAACCCAATTTTTGTATTAATCTTCTTTATGAAATGAATAGAATTTTCTTCCTTCTTTCTTCTTCATTTGCTCGCATACGTAGCCTTTTATTCCAAGTATACTGAAATTTATTCGGATAAAAAGGGTTACAATGTCATGAATCCTCAAGGATCTTATTCCATGTAAACTTAACCGAACTAGATGATAACATAAATGTATTCAAAGAAAAATTTTCAAGTTCAAACTATGCCAAGTGTGAGATAATTCTTCTCCATTGAGATGAGCTAATTTGCAATATCCCATATGATCAGCTTCTTTCACGACATACGGTCTTTCCCAGTTCCAGTCCAGTTTATTCATTCCCACGACTCGACTTACAGAATTCTTTATAAGAACCAAATCACCTTATTTGAAATAAAGAAGTCTAACTTTAGTATTGTAATATTGGACTATTCGCCCTTTGTACCTTGCCATTTTTATTGCTGCCTCCTCCCTTTTTTGGTCGAGTTTATCCGGGTTAAATCTCAATTCTTCTAAGTTGTTTTGGGCGATAAAATTTTGCACCCCTGCTAAAGGTAATTCAATCTCTACAGGGATAATTACCTTCGCTTCATAAGTTAAGGTAAATAGAGTTTTCTGAGTGATAGTTTGGGATGTAGTTCGATAAGCCCATGATATACTGGGCAATTCATCCATCCATCCCATCTGGACAACCTCTATTTGGGTCTTCAACCCGTGTAAAATTATTCTATTAGCATTTTCAACTTGACCATTAGCTTGGAGGTATCCCATCGAAGTGAAATGTTGTTGGATTGTTCGATGAATTCCTACAAGCGAATAGGGTCGATCGTAGTAATAATTAATCTGGAGTATTCCAGGGTCGAACCCATAAGAACGAGTTAATTTTCTACTCTAATTATTCTAATCAAAATAATAAAGTTTAAATTCAAGAAGTTGTATTTTTTAGCTAAACAGTAAAATAAAAACCAATTCAAATAAAGCAATGGTAAGAAAACAATAAACACAGAGTCTAGGATTTTGGATTTTAATCCAGAATTTAAGTCAATTATCTAGTTAATTTCTTAACAAACAATGAACACATCACACAATTGTATTTTAGATTATCTTTTGATACATCTAAAGTGTGTCTAATTAAATCCTATGTTTCTTTCCAGATTACAAGTATTCAATTAAACCCTTTAAGAACTTTAATGATATAAGTGCGTTATACAAATTCTAACCTACTCTTGTGATTAGACTAAGTTTATTTATCTATCTAGTGCACGGCTGTATATCTCTCCTCAGTTCAATACAAACCCTAAGAGCATATCTATGGTGGCCAATCACAAACATGTAATTAAATCAAGAAAATTAAGTCATAGTAAAAGGCAAGAAATTAAACTAGAAAAGTTAATCAAATTCCTTCACAAAAACCCTAACCCTAGAAACAATTTAATTCAACATGATTTAAAAATTGAAATCACGAATTCAAAGAGTTGCTACAAAGATAAGAAAAATAGTAAAAAAATTTCTTAATTGCTTGCTTCAATCTTGATATTGATCTCTCAAGAATAAACTATGAAAAGATGTTAAAAATAGATTAGACCAATGTTTTTTCATCCTAAAAATGACCTAAAAAACCCCTATTTATAGTTCTTGAAGATGTATCCTAAATAGGGTAGGAATAGGCTTTATTGGAGTTGAAAAATTGTGTTTTCGCGCATTTTTCTAATGAAGACCAACCCACCAACCAGTCCAATGTCCGGCGCTAGTCATTGGGCTAAGCCAAAGAATCTGGAGATGTCTGGCACAAAGTTTTTTGCGATGTCTGGCGTCGATCATGGATCCGTTCGCGGATTGGTACGAATCCACGTGTGAATCACCTTTGGAGCCCAAATCGAATCAGTTCTTGCTCAAAACATGAAAGTTGTAGTCCTTTAAATAAGTTTTCCAACTCGTAAGAATCAAGTCATTTGGAGGTTTGGACACTGAGATATGTCTAAAATACTGAGACGTGGCCGTAAGAGCATCGCAGCACAACTATACTTCATTAATTTGGATTTTTGACTATGAAAATGTGAGAACTGGACTTTTATGTCTCACAAAAGTTGTAGAGCATTCTCTTAGCTTCAAATTGAATTCAAAATCATCTTAATCCGATTTGTGTAGCTCAAGTTATTGCCAAAATAGTGAAATATGTCATTCCTGTGAAATCTCTTTCTCTTGACTTCTTCCTCTTTCATTGCTACTTCATACCACATTTTTAGTCCATTTTCCCTCCAATTGAGATTTTTACCTATTAGAACAATATAAGAGCAAAATTAAGTAGTTTCTACTTAAGATAAAGCTTAAATAACATGGTTAACTAGTAACTTATACATATAAATGTCCTACAATCTACACCATATCCTGGATCCCCAACTCCTTACACCAAAACCAGAAGGGATTTTCGGTGAACTATCGGCCTTGTCAGACACTAAAACTCGAAGAATACGAAATCGACAGACTATACTTTTTTTAAAAGAGCTTTTGTATCGACATACCACTGATAGTCTTGAGAGGCTCACTTTTAATCTATTTTGGTGAAATAGTCAATGGCAACCACTAAATGTTCATACTCTTCAGGAGTTTAGGAAAATGGGCCGAGCAAGTCTATTTCCCATTGAGCAAAAGGCCAAGAGTTTTGTATGTGTATCATCTCTTGGGTACGAGTATGCTAAATAGAAGCATGGATTTGACATAGATTACACTTCCTAACCAATTAAATCGAATCCAAGAAAATGGTCAGCCAATAGTAACCCATCAGCATTCCTTTTTTCGCCATGACTTTTAGGCCGATGTGATTTCCACAAATTCCTTCATGTATTTCCCTCAAGATATAACTTCCCTCTTCGGGTGTAACACACTTTAACCACGGATTCAGATATGAATTTCGGTACAATCCTCCGTTGAATAGAACATACCTTTCGGACTTGAGTTGAAGCTTGTGGGCCTTCTTTTTATTCATAGGGAGCTTTCCACTGGATAGGTATTTAACAATAAGACATCCACTAACTAATCACCTCAATTATAGCTATCTTTGGATATTCATACATCCTCCCTTCCACTACTTCTACTAAGATCTCTTTATTTAAATGTGTGAATGAAGTGAAGGTTAGTTTGGGTAAAGCATCAGCTCTTTTATTCTAAGATTTCAGTATTTTTTCAATGTTAAACCTGCCGAACAACTTCTTCATCTTGTGCACCTTGTTTGCGTATTTCCTCATTGGCTCTTCCTTGGCTTCGCATGTCCCCAAGACTTGATTTACTACGAACTGTGAATTGTTGTAAACCTTAGCAAAGTACCTCCCATCTTCCGAGCTATCTCCATTCCCCTAATTAAAACTTCATATTCGAACTCATTATTGGATGCCCTAAAATCAAATCTCAGGGCATAAGCCAATTCTTCTCCCGTAAGACTGATAAGAAGTAATCCAGCACCACAGCCCTCCTTACTAGATGCTCCATCAACATAAAACATTCATGTTAAAGTGGTCTAGTCAGAATTGTCATTTTCCACCTGATTTGATGGGTGTCGCAATAGCTCTATTTGCGGTATTTCTATCTATTATTTTGGAGATTTATAATTCTTCTAAGGGGATTCTCTCTACTATAAAATCAGCCAAAACTTGAGCTTGTATGGTTGTTCAGGACTGAAATTCGATGTCATACTCGGATAACTTGACAGCCCACTTAATCATCCTTCCAGATGCGTCAGGTTTATATAGAATCTATTTCAACAACTAGTCAGTCACTAATACTATAGGATGAGCTTGAAAGTAGGACCTATTCAAGCTATATGGACGAGAGTCAGGACATATTTTTTGACTAGCGAATATCAAGTTTCCGCCCCCTGTAACACCCTATTCACATAGTACATTGGTTTTTGAACTCTCGTATCTTCTTTAATCAGCATTGCATTGATTGTCTCCTCATTTACTGATAGATATACAAACAAGGTTTTACCTTATTTAGGGAAAATCAGTAATGGCAGTTTGGCAATATGTGCTTTTAGCTCATCGAAAGCTTTCTGGCTCTCAGTAGTCCGTTCGAAATTTGGTCCCTTCTTTAAACTTTGAAAATGGAAAAACCCCGAAAAGCAGACCCTGACAAGAATCTATTTAGGGCAACCATCCTTTTGACTAGTTGGTAGACCTCATTAACGTTCTTTGGCGGCGTCATTTCCATAATAGCCTTGATCTTATCATAATTGGTTTTGATTCGTTCTTTGGATATCACAATCCAAGGAATTTTTTGACCCAATCCCAAATGTACATTTTTTGGGGTTTAACCTCATTCGCGA
Organism: Coffea eugenioides; assembly: GCF_003713205.1. Classification (NCBI taxonomy): domain Eukaryota; kingdom Viridiplantae; phylum Streptophyta; class Magnoliopsida; order Gentianales; family Rubiaceae; genus Coffea; species Coffea eugenioides. Next base: position 9,491,231 of record NC_040039.1, read on the forward strand.
TTCTCGTAGTATGTTAAATTTTTTTCAGAGGTTCAAGTTGAACTGACCTTGGGTTTTACTATTGATTAGCATATCATCCACATAAACTTCTATGTTCCGACCTATTTGGCCTTGGAACAGCCTGTTAACCAGTCTTTAATACGTTGCACCCGTGTTCTTTAACCCAAACGATATAGTAATATAACAATAAGTTCTGTACTCCATAATAAACAAGATCTTTTCCTGCTCCTCTTTGGCCATAGCTATTTGGTGGTACCCCTTGAAAGCATCTAAGAACCAAAAGATCTCATACCCCTATAGTTGAGTCAATGAGCCTGTCTATTTACAGCAAGAGAAGTTTATGAAATCTACACACATTCGTCAGGCCTTGTCATCCTTCTTAACTAATATAGGGTTGACCAGCTGACGGGTTTTTGATATGTGTACAAGTTTAAATTCAGTTTATACCCATTTTGACTGCAAGTATGCAGGTCAAGTTAGTAGTTTAGGGTATATATCAGGTCAATCCCACAGGGAGCAACTTTTACAAGTACTAGGTCATTAACTTGCTCTATTATTTAGACTAAATGATCAATAAAAATAATGAAAATCTCAATTAGAACTAACTAACTATTGTAACTAAGCAACTTGCAAGTAACAATAGAGAAATGTCACTAAACACTTGGATCTAGGAAAATTGAGTTCACTTATGGCATCAGAGATACAACTAAAAAGATTTACCTCTTGTTACTACTCTTGTTTAACTAGGGACTCATTTTCATATTTACCAAAACTCATTCTCATGATGTAGTGGTTTAGAATAGCCTAGTATTTCCTATTCTCATGGTGAATAACTAGATCTACTCTTTATTCTTCATGAAATGCAAAGTTAATCTACTTAAGTGTATCTCTATTCTCATGAGTCTACTCTTTAAACTCTATTTATATTGTTTCATCATTATTACCAATTTTCATTCAATAATAACAACTAATAACTTGCTATTGATGATCAAGCAATAACAAGTGATAAGCATGCATAATTGGACAAGTTAATACAAGATGTAACAAGTATAAATCATATTCATTTCATATCAAATAGTCATAAGTTTTATCTACTCCCTATATCTAGAAATTTAGCTACTCATATGATATATGACAAGAAAGCACATAGTTTCATTGCATAAACATATATTGAATCACAAGTAAAAAGATAGATAAAGAAAGCTTAGCTAAGATGATGAACAAGCTCCCAATGATCCTTTATTTCTTCACCAAAATGAGTTGTACAATGAAATCTCCAATTGTTCTCACAAGTTTCTTTTTAAAAAGAACAAGAAAAGACTAACACTAAGCTCTAGAGCTAAAATCTATCCATTTTTTCTAATGATTCTCACATACATGATGTTAAGAGAGTCAAAAAGTGTCTAATGACAAGACATAAAGTTTCCATTTCACTCTTCTAGGTTTTCTTGAGTATGTGTAGTCAAAATTCTATGCTGGAAATGAGCTGGAAAGTAGTGTGAATACAGAGCAAGTTGCAAAGCATGTTATAGAATTCTGGCTACAATAAGCGACCTTCAGTCGCTTATTCTCCTTGGTGGCATTTTCTGCTATAATTCCTCTCTGATACTTCATACAAAATGTTGATGATATTGTTCATACATTGCTCCAAGAATAATTGTCTTGAATAACCAACTTCCTTTCCAAGTTCTTGTTGAATCACGCACTAATGAAGTTGAAATCAAGGTTTGTAAAATCGGGATCCTACCTAGGATCGATTTTAGTTTCACAGGATCGGATCGTAGGATCGGATCGTAGAATCGTAAGATCCTACCAAAAGTTCCTAATTGCAATTAAAGGTTGCAATTCTTTGATAAATTACAAATATGCCACAAATATTTTCATTTACTTGCAAAATGGAGCTTCGTATTTCACAAATTTACAAAAAAATGGTAGGATCGTACGATCCTACCACGATCCTACCGATCCTACGATTCTACGATCCTACCGATTCTGCTACGATTCTATGCGATCCTACAGAGATTAATATGATTTGCGACTCTGAATACGATCCGGATCGATTTTGGTTATCCGGATCGTAGGATCGTACGATCCTACGATCCGGATCGCGATTTTGACAACTATGGTTGAAATGCATTCGACTTGATCCAACACTTGATAACTCTCCTCAATTCTACAAATATAACCAACATTTGCACATTATATTGCTCAAATGAAACTTATAAAATTTAGAAGCTTAAGGAGCAAGTTTCATTTTAAATCGTCCTAATTCGTACAAAAAATACACACAAAATGCTACTTATAATGACATACAATAGGCACTTATCACCAGCCAGGCTAGATAATAAACCTCTTTTACAATTTTTGCCTCCAATAGCTTGCCCACCTCTTGCCTAATCACTTCGTTTCATTTAGATGTGAAATTTCTTTTCTTTTGTTTCACGGACCGGACATTAGGATTCACATTTAGGTTGTGAATCATCAGTTCTGTTGGAATTTCAAGCATATCCTCTGCACTCCAATCAAAGATTTCGGCATATTCCTTCAATAGAGATTTCAGTGCTTCTTTGTTCACCTTGGTCAAATGTGATCCGATTTTGATTATCCGATCTGAATTTTTTTCATTTAAAGGGATCTCTTCTAATCCTTCATCTATTTCTAACTTCTTCTCGTGTTCTACCAACTCCAGAGAATATAAGTTGATCATTTGAGTTACCAGCTTCTCCTTTTCCTTTAGAGTTGCAATAGTCGATTGCTGTGTTGAGCTGTATGGTTGTCCCCTCAATGGGTCCTCTAGCTATGGTATTAATCACTTTGACGAGGTTCTGTACATTGGGCTCTGGAGTCCAATCTCTACAGCCTTGGTATCGATCTTGTTGATAATTCTTATCCTCTCACTTGTACTCCCTGCTTCTCTGTTTGGTTCGGTCTCTTTTGGTGAATGGTCTCAAATGCCCTTGCTCTATCAATTCTTCAATGTCGTTCTTGAGATCCCGTCAATACTCTGTATCGTGTCCAACATCCTTGTGATAGGCACAATATAGATTTCAATTTTTTTTATTCTTGTTCCCAAATAATTTTTTCAGGGGATGTGATAAACCTTCAACCTCCATAATGCCAAGTATTTGAGTTCGAGAGACAGTGAGGGAGTCCACCCCCTTTCTTCTTGAGAGGCTTGTCCCTTTGATAAATGATCAAAGATGCTTCTCCATGACTGGTTCCCTCCCGTATATCTTCCAGGTCGGCATTTCTTTTTTGTCTTTCATCCCTTTGTTTCTCCTATTCACTCTTTAGGTGATTAGCCTCCTTTACATTAGCCCTCTCGTGTGCTTAGTCTAGCATTTTTCGAATAGACTTGGGAGGCTTTTCTACAAACTTCATGTACAACTTCTGTAATCGTAACCCATTAATGAAGGCTGCCATTAGTACCTTATCATCCCAATCTCTCATTTGGAGAGACTCATCATTAAATTGGATCATATACTCTCTCAACAACTCCTCTAGCCTTTGCCGTACTGCCATTAAGTGGGCAGTATTTTTGAAACATGCTTGAGACAAGACGAACTGAGTAGCCAATAGTCATGTGAGCTGCCCAAAAAATCGTAGTAATCTGGGAAGCAACCCCTGGAACCATAAATGAGCCCTTCCATCCAAGAAAACATAGGAAAGGTTTTGCAGTGAACTGTATTGGTAACTGTAAGCACATGTAGGTCAAGAATGCGAACAAATGATCCTCCAGATTTGTGTTCGCATCGTATGATTTCATACTAGGTATCTTAAATTTTGCTTGCAATGGGTAGTTTTAAATATCCGATATGAAAGGGGAAGACATGTACTTGTCCTCTTCTGGATTTAACAACCAATCCAACTCGTCTTGGATGGAATATTCCTTTGGCAGGGCAGAATATTCCTTTGAGAGGACTTGAAATGATCCATTCGAGAGATCCTATGAGAGGGATCAGGAACTTCCATTCGATTACGAGTGGGCTCATTCCAAAACCTCTTTCATCGATGGTACAGATCTTTTGACCCAAAATTGGATGATCCTTCCTCCGTCTTTTCCTGAGTTTCAGAGTCTTGTTCTTGACAACTCATGTCTAGGCCCCACAAGTGTTTTACTATAGTTTCAAAAGTGGGCAGGTTATAGGCTATCACCTGTACCAGCCGTTTAGGAGGTATTTGGGAGAGATCCGTGCCATCCTCACCTTGAGTTTACACAAGGTAAGGGTTCTGCTGGTTGCTCAGCTCATCCCTTCTTGATCCTTCAACGTTCTTCTTCGATTGGGTCCTCAGCATCTTGTATAGGAAGATTGGAGGTTCCCATAGACAGTGCCAATTGAAGAGTCGGCCAAGGAGAACGACTTGAATAGAACAGTGAGTGAACAAAAACGAACTGACTTGCAAAAGAACTGACTACGGGACTAACTTCCCGTTGTGGCTCCGACACTTAAGTCAATTAGGAAATCAACAATATAGAATAAATTAGACGTATTGAGTCGTGTACCTTCTCTTGGCTCAGCCCCCTACTATTTATAAGGCTTTATTTGATAGACTATGAGGATATTGAGTTTATCCTCTTACCCCACAGTAGTTATCATGTCGAAGAGTACGAGTCTAGTTGGGTTACTGGAAGTAGAATCCTCCTTGAATTCAAGTTCCAGTCTTATCTCGAGAATTTCGGACTAAGATGTTTGCTACTATACTTTTGTTCGAGAGAGGGGTCCGAGCAAGGCGCTGCAGCCATGACACGTATCCGCAGAGGGTTTCTCCCTCTGCATCTATCGTTCAAAAAGCAATCACGTGTGAATTATATGCCTTCTTCTAGTGATTAAAATTGGTGGAAGACAAGAATGGAACTAGGGGGCATGGGAAGGGGCCTCCACCCCCAAGTTTTTTAAAATTCAATTTTCTTTCCTTATAAAATTAAAAATTGCCAAAAACATTCTTTATAAATTTAAATTCTCACACCCAGAAAAATCTAAAAATATTTTAAATTATATATTTAAGTTTAGGTATATTAAAGGTCGCCCCTCAAACTATATTTCCTAGTACCATCTATGGTGGAAGACATGACAAAAGGCTAAGTTCTAAAGCAAGCACTGATGAACTGAGCCTGAGATTCTCATCTATGTTTGCTCATTACAGCTACACAAATAGTTATCTGATTTAGAAGGTCGTTGCATTGCCAAATAGGGCTAAATTATCTAACATGGAAGCTGAACTTGAAGATGATGCTGAGTTGGATACTTTAAAGATAAGCATGCGCATTATTTCAACTGCATTGAAAGCCAATTGAAGACCAACCATGCGTTGGTATCATCAAAGTTCAGATTCTACAATACTCAAAAACTTGAAGTACGAAAATTTTATGGGAACAATAAAAGAAGGTCCAATCCATCTATTTCTATCAAAAGATAACTACCCTTTTCTTGGTTTGATGAGAAATGGCGTAGTTGTTTTTTTGATATTTTCTTAATGAACATCAGAAAATGCTAAAAACAATTAAATTTTCTAGTTCATGATAAGACACTAGACACAAGTCTTTCTGAACTAATCTTTAACTCAATATAACCAATAAATTTGAGACTATTCCAATTCCTTTTTTGATGGCATGACTTAATTAATCAAATAAGAAGCTGCAAATTGGTTGCTAACTTGAAAAACAGAATTAAAAATAATATTTGACCACTTTTACGTGAAAGCTCCCATCTTATACTTCAATTCCTGCATGTGCATGATAACTCACTCAAAGTATGTTTTTTACCATCTGAAAGCAATTCTTAACTTGGATATCGGCTCGGAAGATGCATGCCTCTTAAACATCAAACATCCCCTTACTACCGCAAATAAATAAATAAATAAATAAATAAATAAAATCGCTCGTGCGCGAGCACACACACACGAAACATGCAGTAGAGTATTAAAGATGGGACCACTAACTATGGTTATACAAACCGTGCCTTCTTGGTATCCTTTTATTGAGATACAAAGCAGCGATATTATTAAAATATGAAAGTTCATCTCCACTCACTGCTCCAAGCAGGTGGTTGCTCTCACGTGCAATGCATATTGTGTGAAATGGCAAGGCTACCCCATTTGCCAGCAATGTAGAAGTAAATTAAATTTACTGTTCATTGGAGCTTTCTCACTTTTATATATGTAAATATATATGCTTCAAGGTATGAATGCAATTGATACAAGCCGCTCACGAGCTACTTGGTCTATTACTCGATTTGACTCAATATTGACTGAGTTTGATTAAGTTCAAGCATGCTCGATTATCCAAATGAGCCAAGTTTGAGTATCGGAACACTATGCTCCAATGAAATTAATCGAACATCTTACATTTGTTTAATTATAATACATATACAATACAATTACACATATAGCCAGATATTTGTTGGCAAATTTCTAAAATGTCTTACTTAACACAAAAGTTCTAAATGGCTTAATAGTCGATTCACACCAAAAGAATATAAAAATCATTTCTAAATAAAGTAACTAGCTCTCAGCCCCAATTCCCAACTAATCAACCACCTCCCCATCTTCTTGTTTACATCACTTGCTCCTGTTAATTTCTCTCTCTGGCTTTCTCTTTCTCAGACAATTGCTCACTAATATAAAACCCTTGACAGATATGATCATCCAGATACGAATATGCTTGGGTAAGAGAGCCTTTTACATTGTCAGGGTAGGAAGTGCTAACCCAATAAATTTTGTTAATCACGAAATGATGGAGTGCAATATATTGCACAAGTATTAAGATTTGTGATGATGGTTGTAAAATTCATAGCGCCAGTGACTCTTTAAAGATATATCGATGATACATTTAGTACAAAAATTTGATAACCAAAGTATTACAAAATACTGATGATATACTTTCGAATCAATAATTTCAATTTTAAGAAATTTTTACACTGCCAAGCTTGGTGCATGTCACATGTAGAAAAAGAGACTTTCAAATCTGAGTAGTGTAGATATACCATGCATTTGTATGTGTAGCACAAAAATATTTTTACATTGAATGTACTGGGAACATTGATTCTAAACTCTTCAAAAGAAGTTGTTACTTTCAATGCTTTCAAACTTGGATTGAACTAATCGGTTCAATCGATCGAACCGAGAATTGGATAAGAGTTCGGTTCGCATTCACCTAAAAAACCGTCTAATAGAAACTCAGTCAAATCCAGTCAAAATCAAGTTTGACAAGGAACAAGGAAAACCGCCAAAAATCGGCTTTTTTTTCATTTCGTTTCTTTTCACTGGACCTGGACTTCAGGACTTCTTTTTTTATCTTTTCTTGATTTTTGTTTAACTACTTGCAGATCTTCACACATCCATTCATCTCTCGAATAGAAAACAAAGAACAAAAAAGGAAGAAGAAGAATTGATCTCCACATATCCATTCATCTCTCAAATAAATTCCAATGAAAGATCTGAATTAAAAACAAAAAGCAAGAAAGGATAGAAAAATGAGACAGAGATTGAAAGATTTCAAAGGAGTTATGAGAAAGATGAATTAAGAAATCTGTTCTTGAGTGCTTTTAAAATAAAGAAAAAAATTAGAAGAAAAAACTGACAGTAGAAAGAGTAATAACTGGAGAACATGAAGTTGCAGGAGATGAAGAGCATCTGAAAAGGAACATTGACGATGGAAAGCTGCTTAAAAGTAGGAAACAAATGATAGGACTCTTGCACTCATATCCAAAACTTTTATAATACTTCCTTTTTGACCCTATATGTTTTAACTATGTATTGTCTCATAAACTTTTTGATATTTAAATTTGTTGCCTGAATGTCTAGTTTTCTTTAAATATGTCTTAATAACTTACTTCTAGATTCACCAACTTATGTTACTTATGCTTGAAGTTTGAAAAACATCAAATTGGAGTTAAGTTTAAAGGCTTTTGAGTTATAAGATATGCGTGAAGAAAATTGAAGGCAAAAATGGGAGTAAATTTTCATAGATTTAAAGTACATTTAAATGATATTTTATTGGACAAATTACACTTTACCCCCTATAGTTTTGTGTTTTTGTACATAATCTCTTATAGTTTCAAAAGCTATACATAACACCCTCATGATTTGGATAAAGTGTCAAAGTAACGAAAATAGTCATTCATAATGAAACCTTTAAAAATATTGAAATTACCCTTATTTAAAAATTAAAATGGCTAAAGTAACCAAAATATATAAACATAATATACATGATACACTAATCTTGTATGGTTTTATGTTTTACCATATAATTCCCTTATGGTTTAATGCTTTACCATATAACCCTCTTATAGTTTTCAAAATATACACATAATCTGCCTTGTAGTTAATAAATAATTTTCAACTTTACATAGGGGTATTTTTGACATTTTAGGTGACTCCGTTATGAATTATAAATTTTGTTACGGTGACACTTTAATCTAAACTATGAGGGGTTATGTATAGTTTTTGAATCCATAGGGGGTTATGTACAAAAATATTAAACCACAGGGGGTAAAATGTAATTTGTCCTATTTTATTTAGTAATCTTCTTAATTCTTGTCTATTTTAAATATTTTTTTTATTTATGAGTGTTTAAATGATTTTTAAGTAAGAAAGACACAAATATTGTGCAACTTGATGATAAGAATGATCTGGATAATATTGACTTAGAAAGTTATGAAATTAGAGATAAGGATGATGAAGATGAAGATGAAGATGAAGCATGGTTTAGATAGTCCTAAAATGTGTCATTTCAAAATGTTATGAAAGAATTTGTAGCTTTATTTGGATTTATATTTGTCAACGATTGAACATGTATACAATTTCTATTTTTAAATTTTGTGAGTTTGGATGAGTTTGATGAGTTGGATATACATTTGGATCTCTATTAATGAATTATAGATGGATTCTTAGTTATATTTTATAAATTTGATTTGTAGAAAAAATGAATGGACGTGTGTGTGTATATGACAATATCCTATTCAGTTCCCAGTCAAACTCATTGATTTTTGATCTCTGAATTTGGCCGAATCGATATCCAGTTTGAATCTGAAAACATAGGTTACTTTATCTTAAAGAAATAGTAAAATTTTTCAAAGTTAGTTCTACACAAGATATAGTAAGATTTGCTTGGCAAGTTGTGACATTTCCTATTCAAAAACTGAAAATCTTCTTTTTTTTTACTGGAACTCATCATCAAAACGAAAAAAGTGACTACTTGAAAAGTTAAATGTTACCATTGACTTATTACCCGATCGTTAAATTCGAACCCAAACTTTTTTCTCATTGTCATTTTGATACTAATGGCGTTCATTAGGGAGTACCAATTTAACACTCATGAATATTTATTCTTAACTTTTGATACTAGTCGACTCATGCTGAAATATACCTTTATTGGTATCTAAGTATTTACCGCATGCTTGCCCTTTTGTTCGACACGTGTGGCTCCGATTAACAGTGACTTTCAATATTATAAGATTCAACAAAGCAATTTCGATTGTGATGCCAGAATTCAGGCACTTGTGGGTCATGGACAATGATCGTCGTGGGCGCGGCTGTTAATGAATTTTTTGTGTTAAAGGCTAATGTTTTCAGATCCAGACCGGGTATCGACTCGATCAAGCTCAGAAGTCAGGGGTTAATGGGTTCAACCGGATTCGATCGGGGTTGAACCGAATGACGTCATAAATAAAAATTATTTAAAAATTAAAATATTATATGTAAAATACCTAATAACATGTTGATATTAATAAAGGTATATTCATATATATTTGATGTTTCAAATATATTTAACAAGAAAATACAAAGAAATTAGAATAATCAGGTAGGAATTTATATTATTTAATGAAGATTAACAAGTTTAGAATTAAAATTATGGACTTAATTAAAAATAACACCAAACTTTAACACAACATTTATAAAGTATGAAATATTTGAGGTATATTAATAATTTTAACAACCTAGGGGTCAAAACATAATATTGAAAAAGTTTGAGTTTTTTTTATAAAAAAAATGCTTGATTGAACCAGAAAATCTGATTTTTTTCCGATCAAACCCGATTTTTGACCGGATTTTTACTTACCCAATTTTTTAGCATAACTGGACCAGACACTTGGTCCGGTCCGAGTTTTAAAACACAGGTTAAAGGTTATTGGATTTTTTTCGAAGACAAGTATGACTTGCTCTTGATTTCTGTTTTCAAGGTCACAATGGCTAGCAATCTTCTAGTATGCAAAAGTAATCAAACTAGAAAAGAGGGTTTCAAAAGCTATCATTGCACTAGCTATGGCATTGTATGGCATACCTACAATGACGGAGCCAAGAGTGGCTGAGGGGCTCCTAAGTTTTAAAAATTTTAATTCATAATATACAAATATATATGTAAGACAAAGTTGGCTCTCCTAATTTTTTATAATTTTAGTTTATATTATGAGAGTTTATATATATATATATATATTTGTGTGTGTGTGTATGAATTAGCCACCTTTGATTTAATTTTTTCTTCAAAAAAGTTATTTATTTTTTATTGTGCTAATCATTTAACATTCAAAAAATTAAACATATAATTTGATAATCCATAGTAAATTGACCCAATTTGATATATTATAATAAAAGACTCAATTAATAATTATCAATGAGTTAAAACAAAAATAATTACTTTATTGGTCCATATACAAATATACAACTTAGCCTAATTGATAAAAAATTTAAAATTAGTGATCTATGCTCTTATTGACCCATATACAAATATACAAATAATTACTTGAAGGCTTGGTGAAGACAAGAAATTGAGTGATCTATCTTGTTGTTGACAGATTGATTATATTTGTTCTCACTCTTCCCATGTTAACTGCAACTATAGAACGGGCATTTTCAATTATGAATATAATAAAAAATAAAGATCCAAAACAAGATAAAAAAATAATTTCTTAAATGATTATCTAACAATGTACATAAAAAAAGGAAGTTGCTCAAAATTTTAGTACTGATTCAATTATAGATGAATTTAGTTCTATGAAAGAACGTAAAACTCAGTTTACTTTTAAGAAAAGAGGTTGAAATTCAAGGTATGCTAACATAACTTTTATCTTTTATTAATTGAACATAGTTATATTTATATTGCATAGTTATATTTTTGTTTTTGCACAAGTGACATATTGGAGCATTTTCTCATAATGTACAATTTGGGTAATTTGTGATGTTATAATATATTTAATCAAAGGTTATTTCTTATCCTAATTTTTGTTATGACTATGCTGCATATTTATGAAATAAGCATACCTTTATAATTAAAATTAATATTTGATATTTTAAGATGTCATATATTTAAATAGATGAAAATTATTTTGAATATAACATATTGAGATAATTTTGTTCTAAAAAATTTTGGCCCCCCTCCCAGGGAAAAATCCTGGCTCCGTTCTATAATCTATAGAATGGACATTTTCAATTATGAAGATAATCAAAACAAAGCTCCAAAACAAGATAAAAGATAATTTCTTGAATGATTGCCTAACAATGTACATAAAAAAAGGAAGTTATTCGAAAATTTAGCATTGATTCAATTATACATGAATTTAGTTCTATAAAAGAACGTAAATCTCAATTTACTTTTAATAAAAGAGGATGCAATTTCAAGGTATGCTAACATAACTTTTATCTTTTTTTAATTCAAAATAGTTATATTTATATTGCATAGTTATATATATTTTTTTGTACAAGTGACATATTGGAGCATCTTCTCATAATGTGCAACTTAGGTAGTTTGTGATATTATAAGATATTTAATCAAAGGTTATTTCTTGTCTTAATTTTAGTTGTGACTATGTTACATATTTATGAAATAGACATATCTTTATAATTAAAGTTAATATTTGATATTTTAAGATGTCATAGATTTAAATAAATGAAAATTATTTTGAACATAACATATTAAGATAATTTTATTCGAAAAAATTTTGGCCCCTCCAAGGAAAAATTCTGGCTCCGTCACCGCATACCTAGGTAAGGTTTGAAATTCAACCGTCTTTGTCATTCTATGGCATTTCACTAGGTATTCTAGGGGAGATACATGTATAGAGTCCTCTCTTTCTAGGTGAAGGGTAACGAGTTCTTGATCAAGATTGAAAATGATTGAGTTAGAAAGCTCGAAGATAAAGTGATTTTAGTTTCAATTCAACAGGCATCGTAGGTCCCTCCCGGTTGCTTGGGTGCATTTCTATGCGGCTATTTCCCGGTGAGCTCCACGGGTGTCATACTCGCTAGTGCAATGGTCGCGGCCTTCACGTGAGGGTCTCAAACTCAATACCGATGGGTGCTCCAAGGGTAACCCAGGTGTTAGTCAGGGAGGAGGGGTCCTTCGGGATAGTGGGGGTAGATTAATCTTAGCGTTTTCTTGCCATCTTGGTCGAGCTATGAGTGTTCAGGCTGAAGTTCGTGCTCTGCTTTTTGGGGTGAAGGTGTGCATTCAACGAGGGTTCCGGAATTTGGAGATTGAATTAGATTCACTCGTGTTAGTCCACATTCTGCTTGGTAAGGCTAGTTGCCCGTAGAGTGTTTTCCAGGAGATACAGCAGTTGCTTGCGTTTAAGGAGCACATCTCTCGGGTGGGACACTATTTTCATCAGGCGAATCAAGTTGCTGATATCTTATCGAATGTTGGGTGTGCTCAAGGGGGAGAGGTTTTTACACGGCAGCATTTGAGTTACCTCCGGCGGCTAGAGGAGCCTTACGCCTAGATAGGTGCGGGCTCCCTTCTGTTAGAAAGATTGTTCAGGATCACGTAGATGTGTAGGGACCGTTTGGTGTTCCTTTCAATTCATTTATATATTAATCGGGGGTGGCGTCCCTCCCCGTGATTGGGGTTAGCCAAAAAAAAAAGGCATCGTTACCTTTTTGTAATGAAATAAGTAAAAGTCACTGGCCTGTACGTCAACAATGACATGGTAAAGATTCAGGTATAATTCTACGAGGTATGAATGATGCATTGTATTCCAATCACAGCAATGTCCATAAACCGATGTATCGTAGTTAGTCATATCTGCTGGCTGCTTCACTTCTTCTTCTTCTCTAGCACCATTTTTCAATCGTATTGGCATTGAAAGGCACAAAAAGAAAATCGTTTTGGCATTGAAAGGCACAAAAAGAAAATCGTATTAGCATTGAAAGGCACAAAAAGAAATAAAAAAGGGTTGTTTCACATTTATTCGCATAAGTTGGGTCTTAAAACCAAGCATCTTGAAAGGTTCAAGTGGCTATCATATTACGAACACCACTCTACCATTAAATTGCAAGTCACCTCTCACAATCTAAACTAATAAATTTTTTGGAGATGGATAAAACAAGAAAAAAATTATTCATACTATAGAAATGCATTAAATTATTCTCTCTATAATAACGCAATAGTGGTTAGAAAATTTACATGTCAAAGTTGAGTTTACCTAATCGTGTTGAAAAGGATTGGTCATTACGGTTTAACATGTTATCTTATCTTTCCTCTTGAACATTCGATAAACTCCAAAATTTCCCCAGAAAATCTTATGTTTGATTGTTCATATGACGTGATGTAAGTTAAATTTCTGGGTAAAAGTTGACAAAATCATTTTGCAAGTAACGACAAACCTCAACACAGCTCCATGTTATCAAATCCTTTAGGAAAAATGTCCATTTTGATCCTTCATCTCTAGAGTTTCGGCCAATTTAATCCCTTATATATCATTATGACCATTTTAATTCGTTGTCTTTGTAAAAAGATATAAATTTAGAACCTCTAATAGAAAATTAAAAAATTTTTAATAGGGTTAGTCAAGTGCACAACATGTGCACCGTTAAAAATGACCATTTTGATCAATTATCTTTAGAATCATTTCCAATTTTGTCCCTTATATATCACTGCATATCAATTGGAGCATGTATGTGTATTTTGTTTCCCTGTTTTGCTCTTTTTCTTTTTTGTTTCAAATGTAGACTTCTAATATATGGAACTGACTCCACTTCTCATGAGAATGAAGGTTTAAATTATTGAAAGGACAAAATGGAAAATGACCTCGAAGATAATGGACCGAAAAGATCATTTCAACAGTGCACATGCCGACCAAAATGACCATTTTCCAAATCTGTGAGAACATATGTTTGTCTAGTTGAGACAAACCAACTGTTTTCTTTCTTAAAGTCATAGATGACAACTTTTCTTCAAACATTGGTTGCGTAGATGCCTACGCCACTTGTGCTATGAATAAGAAACAGCTTTGAAGCAAAATAATTAACTAAGCACCATGACAGAAAGAGGAAAGAGCTCGTATCCTACTTATGTAAGATTAGTGAGCAAAAATGAGGTTGAGCACAAAAATATTGCTCGCAAAGGTTATGTTCCTTTGCTAGTCGGAACTAGTAAAGAGGTAATGGAGAGAATCTCCCTACCTATAGAGCTCATCAACCATCCTTCGATTGTCTCTTTACTCAATGAGTCTGCACAAGAATTCGGGTATAGTCAACAGGGATTGCTGATAATCTCATCTAGCCCTGAAACCTTCAAAGAGATACTCAAAAGCATATAAAAAGGGAAGTAGTTATTCTACATCTGAACGTTGAATTGTTGGAGATATAGAGGGAATAAGGATTAAGTTTACATGGTTTGATGTTCTGCCTTAAGTTTGTTATGCATTGATTGTGCGCTCCATCAGGTGAAAACACGTTCTTCACCTTTAAAATAATTTGTTCCTCGCAGACAAATATGGAGAAGTTTCCCATATATTCTTGTACATTTTGCAGATATCTTTTATCTTGCTTCTCAATATTCGGGTTGTTGTTGACTTATAAGTGCTCCTCAGGCAAGTGAGATTGGATCACATGAACTTTTGAAATCCAAAAAAAAAAAGAAAAAAAGAAAAAAATAGAATACTTCCTGAGAAAACGTCATCAAGTCAACAGCTTCCTAAGCCTTTTTTTTTTTGGGTTGCAGGCACCAACTTCTGACGCTAATTTCATTATTTTCTTTAATTTTCAGTTAGAAAATTAATGTTCCATGTTTTCTTTCACTTTTCTTCTTGTTTACAATACTCTGTTTGAAGCAGGTGATATAATCCAGTGCATGCATAAATCTGAGCACTTAGATTCAGCTAATGAATTAGCGGAAGGCCCATTTTAGCCATTATATTTATATCACCAATCATACGACCACGTTAAAGCAATGTCTACATACATTATTAAGATTCAAAAAATCATAATATTGACATGAATGAGACAGAATTGCTTATCCTCGAATTCTTCTCTTCAAAATTTGTCTCGATTACTTAATACTTTTTGCACTTTTTACTTAATACCTCGAAATACACTTTTTGCAGGGTTAGGAATAAGATTGTGCTGTATGGGTTATTTTGGAATCTAGCTTTTTTAAGGTTAATCAAGTTGTGCACTATTGATATCTGCTTCTTCTTCTTCTTCTTCTTTTTTTGTGTTATTTTGTTGCTTTGTTTTGGTCTCTTCCAGTTTAGTCTGGTTGTTCTCGCTATTTTCTGGATTCCATTACTTGATTGGATTGGGAAGTTTCCAGTGGGGCAATACCCGCAAGAGGTAAAAGAAAAAAAAAGTTTATATTATATCATGGATCCTTGCGAAGTTTCGAGCTTCTGGTTACTCAAATTTCCACTCAGTAGTGGCTGGTGCAGGTAAAATTTCTGTATCTCTCCCAATTGGTACTCTGCTACAACTTGATGCAAGTCACATAGCGAAAAGGAACCACTTTGTGGATGTTCAAGTTGAATCCTGCGGTATTATATTAACGATATGAAGTGCTTTTAGGATTTTTCTTAATAGGAATTTAGAAATCCTATTTCATTTCATGTATCATTTTATATATAATTCAATTCACATTTATTTCATTTGAAATCTATAAATACACTTATTGAAGTATAAGGGACCGTATTGATCCAAACCCTAGATATTAGAGGAAAAAATGTGAAGTCAATATTTTTTACTAATGCTAATTTGATTTTGACCATTGATTAATTAGATTTTTCAATAGTTGTCTTATATTTGCATATAATCACAAACTTTGGAGATCAAATTAGTTTTGATTGAAACATTATTGACTAGTTTGGTATGTGAGCTAAAGCTAAACATTCGAATTAAAATACATTCTCCCTTTAACGAAAGAGAAGTCTAATCTGCAGGCCAAGATGCAACATGAATCTCAACAGGCCAAGTCCATCTATTTGAATTTTCATTGTCACTAGTTCAAAATGGATATTCCTTAAATGCTCATATTCTACTTATATATTGGTTCCATAGCACTAAACTTTCCAATGTGGAACATGGTATCATATTCATCTCTCCTTTTAGGCCTTGCATCCAATACGATGATTGGGACTACTCTCAACTGTGTTGGATTCTAAAGGTGGTTTGTATGGAATTAAAGATGGCTCCCATCCTTAAGTCGATGTAGCACTTACCATCATACAACACTTAATTCTTCAATTCCTTGTGTAGTCGCAGCCTAATATCATTGGTTCATACATCCAACATGCAACACAAGTTTCAACAGTCAAATCTAATTATTCGACTTTTCGTCCACACAAGTACAAAATGAATATCTCAATTTGGACTTGAATGCGCAAGCTCTACCAATATAACACTTAACTTTCCGAAGTGGGATGGGATATCACAAATAGGGGCGCAGCTACATATATAAGAGTGGGCAATTGGCCCCCTCAAATTTTTTAAATTCCTTTTTGTACTTTATAACTATTGTCAATTATAGTTTAATAGTTTGCACCCCTCAAACTACAAGAATTATGTATTGCACACTCTCAAACAAAATAATAGCGGGTACATACTAAAATTTAAATTAATCAAAACCATATGTATAATAAGAAACAAGTGAAGCAAAATCCAAAAAATAGGAAAGAAGATAATACATATATAAAAAGTCAAATAATACCATATTAGACTAAGGCTGAGTTTGATAAAACTAAGGTCTGAAATCTAAAATCTGAAATCCGCATCCATTAAGTTATTGAATTATTAAGTATTAAATCTAATATATTTGAGCACATATTACATTCAGTGATAAGTGAATAGCTTATCACTTAATTTTGGGAGTAAGTTTTGTCTAGAAAATTCAGTGTCACTTAATTAATTCAGATGTTCGATTTTTGTTATTAAATGGTCCGAATATGTTAAGATTTGAATCTATTAAATTTAAGTGCTGAATTATATTATCAAACAGAGCCTAAGAATAATATGAAACGGATAGCCAATTACATTTAATGTGTTTAAGAGAGAAAAGAGCTAATTATAACGAAGAAGAACAAAAAAATACATTTAGAATATTTTTGCATTGCAAAATATTTCTTTCTTTGCTAAATTTGAATTACTTTGCATTGTTACTCTTTTATTTAGTTGATTTATCAACTCACTCTTGGATGATTTGTGATTATGTAACTTATTTGGGTATTAAATACACTGTAATTTAGTACTTCACTAGTGACGCATATAATTTTGTAAAATCCAAACACTAATATTAATAGGGTTAAATGAACTAAATCCCCCTAAACTCGATGCTTAGCCCCCTGAACTGAATAATTTACCACTTTAGCCCCCTATTTGATATTTCAATATAAAAGTGCCCTTACTATTTTATTTTGTTTCTTTTTTGTTTATTCATTCCCTTATTTTTTCCTTTTCACTGTGTTCTTTTATTTTTATTTTTTCTTGTTTTACTATTTTTTTCACTTCTCTTATGTCACTATTTTGTTTCGCTTTTCTATTAGTATTACTAATTTTTATGCATATTATCATATTGTAATTGTCTTTTACTTATATTTTTATTCTTATTTGATTTATTTATACTATCATAAAATTCAAGACAAACTATATAGCATAAAATACTAATATATACCCATTATAATCAACAATTTGACTATTTAAAAATATATTACTGAACTCAAACTTTAAATTACTTAATATTTAAAAGTATATCCCAAAAAAATAAAGTAACTAATATATTTATTTACTTTATTATGCATAGTTTATTAACCACTATGTTATTCTGATTTGTATTTGTTACTACTAATACTACTACTAAAAATTAATTTATTCTAAACTCTAGACATATTGATTTAAATAATATATGAAATAGTATATGCGCATAGATAATATGTTTTATTATATCATAGACTTTATGATAATTACTAGTACTACTTCCAAAAATAAAATATAAAAAATATTGAAATAAATAAAGAATAACTTTAAGAAGATTAAAATTAATATATAGATAATAATAGAAAAGAGAACAAAGTAGTTGATCACATGGAGGAAAATAAAAAATATATAAAGAAAAAGGACAAGTAGAAGAAGGGCAAGAAAGGAGAAAAAAATAAAATAATAATTAATATGGAAGAGGTACTTTTATCCTAAAGCATACAATAGGGTGGCAAAATACTTATTTATTGAGTTGAAGGAGACGAAATGCAATTGAGGGTAAAGTTCAGGGAGGTTTAATTCTTTTAACCCTAAATATTCAAACTAACTCATAAAATGAGTGAAAATGCTTATTCTAATTTTTCTAATATTCAAACTATTAAATGAAAGATTCAAGAATAAGTCAAACTATTTAGTTATCAAAATGTAATAGTAATAGTTTTCACTTATGGTACATGCGAAATTAAGAAGCAATTACGAGTGGAATGAGAACTCGAGATTAAGTGGATGTCTATATTTTTCAAAGTTACGTTTATTTGTATTTATCAAAAAACAACTAAATGTATTTCTTATTATGTTACTGTGACTACAAGTCAGGCAGCTAAAAAAGAAAAAGTCGCATTGGACCTTCTTTGAACGGCAACCGCAGCTAATAGACAAGCGCCGCTTTCAAAGAAAGTTCTAAAAGAAACAAAAGAAAAACTAAAATTAGTAATCAGGAATATATGAAAAGTAAGGCCCAGAAGAAAAAAAAAATTGTTCTTTTGGAATACTCGGAATGTGTGGCGTTTGGACGTCCTCCATATTCATTAGAATTCCAAGGTTAATAAAAAATGTACAAGGTGAGCTGAGAAGGCCTCGATTTAATAGTCAAAATTGAGATTTTAAAAATTAGAGGTCATGATTTTAATCTGCCATTCCCTCGAGATTTTTATCCCACCCTTCCCCTGTTAGAAAAATTAAAAATATATATGAATAGTGAGTTGTTTATACGATAACTTCAAGAAAACCTACCTATCCTGTAATTAAGCAGCTACTTGGGTCATCATCACATCTTCAATCAACTTATTGCAAGGTTTATATCAAAGGATAATTTCAAAAACTATCGGTAAGGTTTTTGATACTTTCATTTAGTAAGATAAGATGTTTTGAATATTAAACTCTTTTCCCTTGTATATATTGTTTGTCAAACACAACCTAAAGGAAGAGCCGGTTTTAGGACAAAATTGATACAAAAGTCCTAAACTACCATTTTTTTCAAAAAAAAAAAGGAAAAAAGAATTCTAGCATGAATATATATTTTTTAGAATTAATCTTTTCTACACTGACAGTGTATATACTGTCAATGTTAGATAAATGACAACTATACAAAATTTGAATTTAAAATTCAACATTTGCACATATATCATGAATCCAACGGTAATAGTATATACACTTTCAGTGTATATACGATTTACTCTTTTTTTTTAATAATATCTTTCCTTTTTAAAACTTCTTCTTGTTTTGTACCATTATAATACCTTTTAGATGATAGAATTGAGGCTATAACATTCTGTTTCTTCAATTTGAGGCTTTTTGGTGTTTAAATAGTTAATCGTAATCCCTCTGTAATCTTCAACAACTTGATTGAATCCCTCTGGAATACTCTTCTTGATTTGATTAGCAAATCTGACGATTGCAATATACACGTAAGATAACTGCAGTCATTTATCTAATCAGAAGATAATTTGAATTTTTTTGTATTTTTTAGATCTATTTAAAATTTTTGACATCTCTATATCTATTAAATTACAAATCTGTTATTTTTAATGCATGTTTATCCTACTATTAGTATAGATTTCTATGTTGTAAATGAAGTTGTGCTAGACGATTTTTAGTAATTTTACAAATAAAATTGGTTTTTTTTATATTTAAAAAAGATTTTGACGAGCAAATAGCGATATCTAATTAACTTTGTAATAAAACAACTGTTTCTAACCAAAAAAAAAAATCAATGAATACCCCTTATTTAAAACTATTGGCTTAAGATGGTCGAGTTTGATGACGAAATAGGAAACGGTTGATCAAATTTTTTCTGCTCTATCTGTTGCTTGTTTAAATGGTTTGAGCCGTCTATAATTTGTCCTATCCGTGTAGCTCCTTTTACACAAACTATTCGCACCATGGACAAATCTATTCGGAACATCAAAGCTTCTCAATGGTATCCTCTCTTATTTGTTATTCTTTTTATTTTTTACAGGTCGTGGTTCAATTTAGGTTTATTTATTGGTTCTTTTTTTTTTTTATGTGGCACGGGTGGAAAGGTAAAATACTTGGGCTGTGGTATGACCCACTGAAGTCAGCCTATGAACTAGAAAAAAAATTTTTTTAAGGACTATGAACAAGAATTCGAGTCTATTATAGATGGTCTTATCATGCTCACTTTTTTATACCACGAAAGGGAAATAATTCATGAAAGTACATTACTAGGAAATTTTCCCAATCAAAGTCAATCTTAGATGGTTTAAATATGGCCGCCTTGACTTTTCCCCATCTCTACTTGTGGTCAACCTCTTTGTCGACATATACATCCCCGTCACAAAATGTTTGTCGCATTTCTGGTTTTAAACTTTTTAAGAATAGCGAATTAATAGTCATGTTAGTGGATTTATATTCACAATTATCCTTATAAATTTAAATTTCAAATTTAAATTTAGTATGAAATATAGATAAAGGTGTGAGATAACACTAGAAAAGAGATTAAAAGTAATTTTGACTTTAATGAAATGACAAATATTTTGGGATATTTCAAAATGAAAAGTCGACACATTTAGGGTCCGTTTGTTTCGGGTGAAAACGTTTTCCAGGAAAATATTTTCCTAATTTCCCGTGTTTGGTTGCACAAAAGTTACTGAAAACATCTTCCTATGTAAAATATTTTCACTCGTCTTATGAAAAACAACTTCCCTTCCAAACTTACTGAAGTTGTTTTCCGAAATGCATGCATCCCGCCTGTAGTATGTTCCAAACTTCCTGAAAACATCTTGTAATATGTTCTTTTTTTTTTAGTGTAAACAGGAGGATTCGAACCCAAGACCTCTTCCTAACATTCCCTCCCCCGTACCACCCAACCCAACCCAACCCTCCCCCTAGTATATTCAAAATAAAAAAAAAAAACCCCATCCTGCTCATCCTATGCTAGTAATTAATTATGTATAATAGGGACATTCTTTTCTAGAGAAACTTTCAGCAGTGAGAGTGCAAGATATATGTCACAATAAGCATTGCATGTGATTGATATTTGACACTAAATGGCCAGCAATTTGTTTATTGCTTAAGGAGATATTTTTTTATTCATATATACATTTCTCCAAGATTTTTTAAAGTTAAACAATGAGATAAATTTTCTTATTTTGCATGGGAAGAAGTATATAGTTATAATGTGTAGAAAGTAAAGATAGAGATAAAAGTGAAAATATTTCAAAAGTTAAACAAACACCAGAAAAATGAAGTAAGAAAATATTTTCAATAAGCTAACCAAACACCTGAAAAATGATGAAAGGGAAATGATTTTCATGGAAAATTACTTCCACGGAAAATATTTTCCCAAGGAAAACATTTACTTCCAACAAAACAGACCCTTGGTGGAACGAAGGAGCATGTGCTAGTTGCCTTAGCTAGCTAGCCTTACATATGCACCCTGATTTTCCTGTCTACAGATTAAAGAATAAAAAACTGGTTTATTTTTCCTTTGGTTAGACTCTATGAACAATAGTATTAAGTCTTAGCTGCTAAGAACAAAGCTATCTCTCCTCTATTCTGATTAACATTTTTGTATGCTTGACAAACAAATATCGACTCCAGCTGGAGTGGTTTCTCCAGGAAAAAAAACGTTTACAAAAATATTAATGTTCTATTTTCTCGATAATGGTCTATATATTCTCAACAAGAGGTTTGTCCGCTAGCTAGACCAAAAGAATTTAAATATAATCCAGTTAGATTGCATTTTTTTAAAAGCAAATTTACAGAAAAAAAATATTAATGTACTATTTTCTTTATATGGGCGAATTCATGTAATTCGTATTACTTCTAACATTTACAACAATGAAATGTCTATTATTTGTAGTTAAAAATAATACTGCAATTTTTTATTACAGCTTGAAAACACTCGAATTGAAACTTGATTATGGTCAAGTTCAACTTTGAACTCGAACTCGAACTCTACATTATGTTCTTGATTGCGTTCAAGCCTCATAATTTAGTTTTTGGAATCTCATAAATTAAAGATAGGCTTAGCTTGATTGAGCGTATACTTGATCCCATTTCACTTGTTTCCTTTTCCACTATGTTTTGAAACTTCGATGAGGTAGCGACTCAATTGAAACTTGATTATGGTCAAGTTCAACTTTGAACTCGAACTCGAACTCGAACTCTACATTATGTTCTTGATTGCGTTCAAGCCTCATAATTTAGTTTTTGGAATCTCATAAATTAAAGATAGGCTTAGCTTGATTGAGCCTATACTCGATCCCATTTCACTTGTTTCCTTTTCCACTATGTTTTGAAACTTCGATGAGGTAGCAACTCAGTGGAGTTCAGGATCAATGGGTTCGACTAGTTCAACCGGAGATCAAACCGAATGATGTTATAAATATATCATAAATACATATTAAAAAATTTCCCTCAAAATGGTGGTTTACTATATATATATATATATATATACATATATTTCTTAAATTAGTAGTTTACAACTTTATATACATATTTAAGGAGTATAGATTTAGTCCAAAAGGACTAACTTAAAAAATTATAGGTAAAAATATAACTTAAAAAATATATTGGGTTAATTTTGCACTTTGTTTAAACAATTAGGTATTAAAATAAGATTACTAAAGGTTGTACGACCTCCAAAGCCAAAAAAGAAAAAAGAAAAGAGAAAAGATACACAAAATCGAAAAGTCAAAAGGAAATAAGGATCTTACCCACCGGATATGGTCCACCGTCTATGGTTTAGTCAACAGTAGTGATCGATCAAAGAGCAAAAAAAAAAAAAAAAGAAGTCTAGAATTCAAAATTGAAAAAACCAAAATTTACACAAAATTTAATCGGTTCTCCCAGGTTTTACTCTTTGACCGATTAAGTTTGACCGGATTTTTTTATAGCCAGTTGTTTTTAAAAAACTCAAACCGAATGTCCAGCCAATTGCCGATTTGACCACCGGCCGATCTGGCCCGAATTTAGCAATACGGCTTTTCAGCGGTAGCCATTACAAAACGGATCTAACCACCAGTACTTGGACTAGTGGCTGTCTAATGGTATTTAAGTATCTTAGCGGCTGGAAGTGGGCTCCCCCCAAGGCCCGGTCTATATATTATCCATCCGGGGAATTGTTGGGGCCTAATTACCACATGTTATTTGAGGCAATTAACAATTTCAAATGTAATCTTGGAGGAAGATGTAAAGTAGATTTACTTGTAAAAAAAAAAATACAAACTAACGTGTGGCAGAAAAAAATTGTTCAATATTTCGTTTAAAAGAAATGTAATTCGAGCATGTTTGAGAATAACTGTTCCTTTGAAGGGGACAATTGATGTCAAGTCACAGATGCACCGATGGCAAATATCGTTCTATGATTCGTCATGGCAAAGATTGTTTTTTTAACTCAAGAATAAACGGATTTATTATATCTATGGTGCATTGCTTGTGATTTTCATATTTTGTACTTTTGTTATTCTTGTTTCTAGTCTTCTTCTAGCAGAATAATTATTGAAATTATGCCCAGCTTCATCGCAAAATATGTAAATGCAGAATGCACACTACAATATTGAATAAATAGAAGAAATCTTAGTATTGAGAAGCCAATGCAGATAGCAAAACATCAAGAAACATATGCCGCTATATATAGATATGTATACGTTTGTATATAGACAGATTTACACATACATACATGCATGCATATATACATATATATATATATATGTTTATGTATATATATGTACATACATATATGCATACATGTATAAATACATACATAAATAATTACACCCATACATACATATGTACATACTTATTCAATTGTAATTACTTCAACAAAATGATCCACTTTATAAATAAGTGTAGAATTGTTCAGATATAAAGTTCTTCTAGAGATATTATAAAGATTTAGAAATATATCTGTCATATAGCTAATTCAGTACACATTTTAAAGCCTTTAAAACTGCAACCAATTGAAACATAAGAAGCCATGTTGATCAAAATTTCAGACATTAGGGACTAAATAAAAAATCAACAACTTTGATGTGTTAGGAAAACATGAGGTACAATTTTGATATGTTAGCAAAACATTGATAACAAAAACTACACTTTTGCAACTTTGATAGCAAAACATTTATAACTTCATTAGCTAGATTAAAAAAAATTCAAGTGAGAACTTGAAAGATAAGTTTGTATAAGTTTAATTTGTAAGATAAATTAAATTTGAGGGACTTATGATGCAAATAAGATTAATTCTTCTAAAACAAGAGTTGTATTAGAAGATGGAAACTAAATCTAAATAGCAATATATAGTATCCAATTTCTATATGAATTTATCTAATTTATTTGTCTATAAATCTCTCATAGTTTAAGCTAGCTAGATTAATAAACACAAAACAAAGTTGTGAGATTTTAGAGAAATTTTGGAGAGAGAACAAGGAAGGAATTTTGGCCAACGCCTAGAGAGAGAAATTGTCTCTATTCTCTTCCTTTTGTTGATCGAAACCTAGGTTCACATGATTTAGGGTTTCTTCATCTTCTCCAAAAACAACTTGAGTGTTTAGATCTTGATAGTAACCTAGCAATTTTCTAGTTCAAGTAGTTTTAATCTAAAAGGTTTTTAGCCAAAAAGATTCATATGAATCACCGTTAGAGGCCAAGCACGTGCGCAGCTTGAGTGGATCTCTTGTCCTGCATCAAAATCTCTATCAGTTTAGGAAGATCTTCACAGTTTGAGCTGATCTTTATAAACAAACTTATTATCACATGGATTTAATCAAAGAATGATCTTTTAAAGGAATAAAAAATTTTAATTTTTTCATGTGCATGCTTTTAAGATTCCTTACAGTATCTACTACTCTAGTCTATACTAATCTTCCTAATAGTAGGATTGCTAAGTTGGTGTTAGTAGTTGTGTAACATACTATGTCATATTTCCTCAATTAGGAAAATAATAAATTGCAAGTCAATTGGATGGAGAGAAAAAGAGAAATATGGAGACAATAATAGAAATATATCGCTATTTAAAGGAGAAGAAGCTCACCAAATGAGAACACAAATGAAATTTTTACCAATTTCCTGCTTGGCTGTCCAGTCTTAAAGTTATACATGTGACTCTTGTACCTCTAGCATTATGGCTATCTTGTATATAATCAATGGTACAATCTACCAATGTTTTAACTCAGAATTCCTTGCCAAAGTGAACAAGAAATTAGAAATGAATTTCTAATTTATAGAGTATATCTTATGGATTGGACCAAAATGACATTTTAAGGGTTTGATAATTATTTCATACACTATGAATTGTTACAATCATTGTATGGTAGACTCACTAAAACATATATGGTAACTACTAAACGAAAGAATCAAGAATAAGTAAAACTATTTAGTTCTCACAAGGTACTAATAGTTTTCACTTACGTATAGGTGAAATTAGGAAATAGTTATGAGGTGGAATGTGAAATAAAATTAAGTGGATGTCTATATCTGTCAAAAGTTACACTGTCTGTATTGATTAAAAAACAATTACATGCATTTTCTATTATGTCACTGTAACAAAAAGTTTTATCTTCCACTACATGTAAAGTTCTGTATTTAATTGTTTGGTTCGCCTCAATTCCTTCAAATGGTATGAGAACAACCTATGTGTGAAAAGGAAAAGAAAATCTGATCATAACCAAATAAAAGAACAAAATAACTAAGCAGGTTATTCATTTAATTTGTGGTTAAAAGGAAATTGTCTTCCTTTAACGTGTTTCTTTGGAAAAAAAAAAAAGAAAAAAACTTCAATGAACGCAGTCAGCTAGTTAAAAATTCAATTTGGATACTTCTTTGAAAAGCAGCTGAAGCTAATAGACTCGGGCCGTTTTCAAAGAAAGTTTTAAAGAAACAAAAGGAAAAAGTAAAATTAGTAATCAGCAGCACATGAAAAGCTCTGTTTTAAAACTCGGACCGGACCGGCCGGTCGAATCGGGAACCGGCCAGGTAGCCGGTCCGAGTCATATTAAAAATCGGAAATTTAAAACTCGGTCAAAGCCGGTCAAAAATCGGATTTGACCGGGTTTGACCGGGAAAAACCGATTTTTTCGGTTCAACAGTAATTTTTTTAAAAAAAATTCAAACTTTTTAATATTATGTTTTGACCCCCTAAATTGTTAAAACTTATTGATATATCTCAAATATTTGATACTTTATAAATATTGTCCAAAAATTTGATGTTATTTTTCAATTAAATTCATAATTTTAATTCTAAACTTGTTAATATTTATTAAATAATATAAATTACTACTTGATTGTTCTAATTTCTTTGTATTTTCTTGTTAAATATATTTGAAACATCAAATATATATGAATATACCTTTATTAATATCAATATATTATTAGATATTATATATATAATATTTTAATTTTTAAATAATTTTTATTTATGATGTCATCCGGTTCGACCCCTATCGACTCCCGATCGAACCCATTGACCCCTGACCTCGACCGAGTTGCTATCCGGTCCGGTTCTGAAAACATAGATGAAAAGTAAGGCCCGTGGGAACTCCAAAAAATAAAAACAATAAAAGAAATGTTCTTTGATGATTTCATCACATCTTCGGTCAACTTATTGCAAGGCTAATATCAAAGAGATAATTCCACCTCCAATGAAGATTCCTCCTTATTGCGTTTCTCTATCTTTAGACTCCGGTCTATATATATGTTCTTGGAGAAAGCATAATTACCGCATGTTATTTGAGGCAATTAACAATTTCAGATGTAATCTTGGAGAAAGATGTAAAGTAGTTTTACTAATCAATAAAACAAACATGTAGAAAATTCACCCACCATTCTTAACAACCTTCTCTAAGAGCCTTTGCCTATTGTATCTTGTTGGGTGGGACCGATAATAAAAGCGGACCGGGGGCAACCATGCATGAGCCCTAGTTCAATAAGTCCCTCCTCTTCCTAGTATGAGGAAGTGTGATGTCTATTTTTTGCTTCCAACTTCTGCTCTTATTATAAACATATCTGAATTTATGCATGTTAATGCACACGTATATGTGTGTGTACAAGCTTGTAATTTGTAGAGAATAAGTTTTCGTATTCTTTAGTTTATGTGAATTGTTAGAATGATAGTAATTTTTTATTTATCAAATTGATTAGTCAACTATGACCTGATTAACCAAATTATCAAAAAGAACTAGTATACATCTATAGATTTGACTTGGAAGGACAATTGGAACCTTATTTATAAGTTGAGGTACCTAAGAAACCTTTTTAAAAGTTGAGGGACAGCATAGATTTATTTATAGAAGTTACTATTGGAGTCATTTATCACTTAGATAAATAGCTTATATTCAATTTTAACTATCCACTTTATACTAGTGGAGTTGTGCGGATATGAAGTACTTTTAGACATGTTATAGGGAGTTTTTTTTTTAATTTTTTTTATTTATTTATTCATGGAAAATATAACAAAATATTCCTCTTACATAATCCTCATTTTTCTAATTGAAGGTATCCCTATTCTGTCCAAACGGATTGCCCCACGAGGCAACCTTGGGAATGTACTGAAGGTGTCATAAATCTCAATTTGTTTATCTGGATGAGATATACCCACATTAGATAAAGCATCAGCAACTGTGTTAGCCTCCCGATAGCAGTGCGTGAATCTAGATGGATCATCTAATAACTGCCAAATCTGGTTGACGTATCTTCGAATTTTCCACGGACATTGAGTACGACGTTGAATGATCCCAATTAAAACCAATGAATCTGATTGTACACATATGTTTCCAAAACCCTTATGTATACAGATCTAAAGACCAATAAGAAGAGCACAAGCCTCTGCACGGAGACATGTAGTTTCTCCCAGATATGCCGAAAAACCAATCATTGGCAATCCAGTGGAATCCCGGAGTATGCCCCCACCTCCACCTATTCCTGGATTACCCTTAGCACATCCATCCGTGTTAAGAGTATACCTCCCTGTCTCTTTGGTTTCCCAGCGGATACCTTGATATACAACTGTACCTCCAGGTGCATTTGACCAATCATACAATTGACAAAAAGATTGTAGTCTTATCAGTTGTTTAAAATGTATTCCTACCATGGATTGGACTTCTGAGAAGATGGCTTGGCGAATGGCTGATGATTGCATCTGGACACCCTCAAACATTGCTTTGTTCCTTGCCTTCCAAATCTGCCAGCAAATTACACTAGGAAGAATACGACAAATAAGCCTTCGTAACTCAGAATCCTGTGAAAACAACCACCAATCTACTATGCGTGCTCGTAGAAAAGATCCTGAGAATTTTATTCCACATAACCCTCCAAAATAATTCCAAAGTAATGACGCAATGTGTCCATTGGAGAATAAATGCTCAATAGACTCCTCAGAAGCCTCAGTGCAGCAAAAGCACTTTGACGGCAAATGGAAACCAAATTTACGAAGCTTATCCGGTGTCGGTATTCTCCTCAGAAGAAGTCTCATCATGAAAAATGAAACTTTCACAGGTATCCGAGGGTGCCAAATGGAAGCAAATACCATAGACGTGGGTCGGGCCTGCCTAATATCCCCAAAAGCTGAGTGTAGAGAGAAATTTCCAGTTGTTGTGGGCATCCAAATGACTTCAGCTATACTTCCTTCTTCTGGGGCCATTTGTTCTGAAATGGA
The DNA here is from genome assembly GCF_003713205.1 of Coffea eugenioides. Taxonomy (NCBI): domain Eukaryota; kingdom Viridiplantae; phylum Streptophyta; class Magnoliopsida; order Gentianales; family Rubiaceae; genus Coffea; species Coffea eugenioides. The sequence continues at coordinate 9,520,302 of NC_040039.1, forward strand.
ATAAGCAATTTCCTTTGGCAATGTATGGTAAAGCAGGTTCAAATCCCAATGGCCGTTGCTTACGAAGTTTCGGAACGTCAAATTTGGGATAACCGGAACCTTTAGAAACAATGCACCACTCCCCAACCAGTTGTCGTACCAAAAATGACACGCCCCATATTTGGCCACCCATAATATTGAGAGTTCCACTTGTCTGCTCACATTGATCATCCTTCGCCAAATTGCCGAATCCGTTGGCCTGAGTTCTACCTGACAAGGATGCAGACATTTACAATACTTTGCTTTCATGAAGGTTGACCACAGTGATGATTCAGTTCGGAATTTCCACCATAACTTGGAGGAAAAGGCTATGTAGACGTCACATAATCTCCGAAATCCAATTCCCCCTTCCTCAACTGGATAGCACAATTGAGGCCAACTTATCCAATGAAGCTTCGACTCCTCGGGTGAGGATCCCCACAGGAATGCCGAGCATGCCTTTTCTATAGTTTTTAACACCGAACTGGGAATAACTGCAGCTGACATTAGGTGAACTGGTATTGATGATAATACATGCTTGATTAGAATAATTTTTCCTCCAAAGGAAAGTAACCTTGATTTCCAAGACAGAATCCTTGCTAGTATTGCGTGACAAACTTCTCCAAAATAAGATGATTTGCATCTTCCAATGTAGAGCGGAAACCCTAAATAGCGTACTGGAAATGACTTGCGGGCAAACCTAGAAATGCGATCAAGCAGCCGTCGTCTTGCCATTGGTACAGATGGATGAACTATATAACAGCTTTTTTGTACATTTATTAATTGGCCCGAACATCTTTGATAATCATCTAACACTTTCATGATAGCCTTCAGGGAAAATGAGGATCCATTTGCAAAAATAAGAACATCATCCGCAAATGCCAAGTGAGTAATAGACGGGCATCCATATGGAACTTTGAAACCCACAAATCTTGGTTGCATGACAAGATTATTCAGTGCTCTAGATAACACCTCTGCCCCTATAATAAATAATGCTGGTGATAATGGGTCACCCTGACGGAGTCCTCTCGAAGATTTGAAAAAACCATATAAGGATCCATTTATAATGACGGAAAACCAGACATTAGAAATCAGTCGCCAAACCATATCAATGAATCTCTCACCAAAACCGAACCTTCTCAGAACATTGATAATATGACCCCATGCCACTCTGTCATATGTCTTAGACATGTCTAGTTTCATAACCACATTACCACCTCTATTCTTTTTCGCCATACCCGATATCACCTCCTGTGCAAGTAGGAAGTTTTCGGTTATATTACGACCCTTCACAAATCCTGTCTGCTGGGAAGAAATAATTTTTGGCAATATTTCCGCCACTCTGTCTGCCAAGATCCTTGATAATAGCTTGTTGAAGAAGTTACATAGGCTGATGGGTCTAAATTGAGAAAAATCTTGAGGATTTGGCACCTTTGGAATTAGAACAATTGAAGTAGAGGTGATGAAACGAGGAAGTTCTGCTCCACAGAAAAAACTGAGTACCGCCTTGTAGACATCTTGGGCGATGACTGGCCATGCAAAAGTAAAAAATTTTCCCGTGAATCCATCTGGGCCAGCAGCACTTTCTTCATCCATTGCCTTCAGGACTCTAAAAACCTCTTCAATTGAAGGGATTTCTTCCAACTTCACATTATCCTCTCCCGAAATCATAGGTGGAATTAGGTGTAGCATATCTGCAGATGATCCCAAAGAATCCGAGAAAAGTTTAGAGAAATAGGTGGTTGCTTCACTTGCTATATCAGCTTCATTGTCCACCCAAACACCATTGGCTTTTTTGATACGATAAATCATAGCTTGAGCCCGTCTTTGTCTTACTATCGCATGAAAATACTTTGAATTGGTATCTCCCTGTCGAAGCCATTTCACCCTGGCCTTTTGCCTCCAAAATTGTTCTTCAATTGATAATGCATGTCTCAGCTCCGCCTGAGCCTTTTTGAGTTCAATCTGGCACTCCTCGGAATCATCTTGATCTACTACTTCTTCTGCCCGTTGCACCGCCATTTCCGCAGATCGCATATTATCGATCACGTTTCCAAAGTGTTCTTTGTTCCATGTCTGAATAGCTTTTCTTGTTGCTAATAATTTAGAACATAGAGCACGCATCGGAGATCCATTGACATCTTGATTCCAAGCCTGGCTTATCACCTCCAAGAGTTGTGGTTTAGTCGTCCACACATTCAAAAATCGAAATGGACGCGGCTTAGCATCTGATTGAGCAACAAATGAGAGCTTTAACGGTGAATGGTCAGATGGATGTCTAGCCAAGTGAAGGACAGAAATGTTATAAGAAAGATCCAGACATGCCCCGTTGACTAAGAACCTGTCTAACCTCTTTGAAATCCGAGCTCTACTTCGTCGATTGTTTGACCATGTAAAATTGGGTCCTGAGAAGCCAACATCAAATACTCCAGCCTCCTCCATGAAAGACAGAAATTCCACTCCTTCTGTTATAGCAAATGGACGACCTCCCCTTTTTTCATGAGGTGCCACAATAACATTAAAATCACCCCCAATACACCAAGGAAGAAAACTAGGCTTATCAGCTAACAATGAGGACCATAAGTCACGCCGCTCGTCAACTGAGCATTTAGCATGGACAAAGGACATAATTATTGGAGAAGGAATTAGGGGACTTTGTACATGTAGAGAAATATGCTGATCAGAATTACCAACAATCGAGCAAAGGAAAGGATTATTGTAGAACACCCAAATATCACTTGAACAATTAACAAGCACGTAATCAAATAATAGACGTAGACGAATGGTCTGTATTTTAGATACGTCTAACTTTGGCTCACAAATCACAACAAATTGGAAATGATGTGTCCGTACTAAATTGATTAATCTTCGTAGATTAGGTGCTTTAGCTACTCCTCTAATATTCCAAAAAATGCCATTAATCATGAGAAAGAACCTGGAATGAGTTGTTGGAAGATGTCTCTGACCGTGAGCGCAAAATTCTGTCGGTTTGCAAATTAGCCCTCAAACCTTTTGTCCTTTTTTGTTTGGGATTACGGTCAGCCACCCCTGTTTGATAGGGAGTTAGGAATACAGCTGTCATGTAAATAGTTAATTCAGTTCACATTTAAAAAGCTTTAAAACTATACCTGGCAATTGGGCAGGTTGGGTGGGTTTTGGGCGGGTTGATGTTGGGTTTTCATTTAAATGGGTTACACCCAATCCGCCTAACTTTAGACTGGGTTAATTTTGGGTTGGGTCATATTGGATTATCTTAAACTCATGACCCAAATATGACCCAATATATTCAATAATAGATTTTGATACATAAACTCTCTCAAATATATTTTCACATACAAAAAAAAATTCACACACATAAATACATTTTCACATAAATAGATATATTTTCACACATTAAAACACCCACAGATACAAACACACACTCACTTTTTAAGTTCTTTTGAAATATTTGATTTTATTATCCTTTCAGAGTAATTATTTGACATGCTGCTCCTGAACCAATGAAAGAGTTTGACATAGATATACAAAGATCTCACTCGATCTCATTTAATGTGTCAAGTGGATCCCACCTAACATGTAAATTTCCAATAGTCAAAAATAAAAATTTGTTGGATGGGAGTGTTTTTCAAAAATTAATTTTTCAAATATAATAAAAATTTTTAAAAAGTATTCTAAACGGTAATCTAAAAACTAGTTTAAATTTTTTTTAAAATTTTAAAAAATATCTCAAAATATATTTTAGAAACTCTTCTACTCTTAAATATCCCAAAATATCTTCTGAAAATATTCCAAAATATAATCTAAAAACTCTATTACAGCAAAACTTTTTAAAAACACCCCAAAAAATAGTTAATCCAAACGAAGCCAAAGCTATTGAAAATCTAGATATTACTAACATCTATAGATGTGGACGTCCAAGTCGAAATTTCATCTGCGTCCACATGCGTGTTCGTATTGCATTCTCATTGCCTCTAGTCAACTTCTATTTCCTACTTTCTATGCAACTAGACATCTGCTTAGTATAAGCCATGCATTCTCATCAAGTTTGGTTGTACCTTCATCAATTCTAATCACTTTCTATTATCACATTTAAGTAGAAACATTTGTACCTTTTGTCCATGAATGCTAGATAACCTATTTCGTCCGTGAATGCCGGATGGCCTATTCCGTTGGTTAATTAGATTAGATTTTAATTACAAAAAATAGATTAAAAATTATGACATGTCTATTTGATAGATACAAATATGAAAGTTAAATGTCATTCCAACTTAATCAAAAAGCACTTAAGAAAAATATATTATCTTCATTGAGAATTTTTGAGGTAGTCCTGACATTTTTCACATTTTTTTGCTGATGATTCCCTTATTTTCTATCAAGCAAGTGCGTTTGATGCCACAAAATTGATGAGAATTTTAAAATCTTGAAGTGGCCACAAAATTGATGCATTTTGCGTTTAATTTGTTTTTTAATTTAAGTTGGGTAATGGGTACCCAACACAAATATCCAAATCGCCCAAAATATGTATGGATTTTTATTATCCAACCCAAAATTGACCCAATACCCAACTTACCCAACCCAACCTCTCAAATTAGTGGGTGGGTTGGGTGGATTATTGGGTTTTGGATATAATTGTCAGGTCTATTTAAAGCTATAACTAATTGAAACCTAGAAAACCATATTGATCAAACTTTCAAACATTAGAGACTAAAAGCAAATCAATAATTTTAGACACCATAGGCATTGTGGTCACAACATTAGGTACAAATTTGATATGTTAGCTAATTATTGATAACCAAAACTACATTTTCCCTCCAATCTATTGCCCTATATGTAAAAGATATGTTCAAAAATCTTATCTTTTTCGTATAGCTTCAAACATTTGCCTACCGAAACATTTTTCTTATTTCTCAATATATCACTACAAGCGGATCTCTCTATGGTTTACAAGTGATGGATAAAATGGTTCTAATTAACTATGTCATTCATCGGTTCTAAAGTACCCTCTTCGTCCTCTAAAATCTCCATCCAATGAGGACAATAAAAGGACATTCTAAAACGAAAAAAGAATAAATAAAAGGACGTTCTTGGACACGCATGACTTCGTTAACTTGCTTCTACAACAGGGTAACTTTGTTCCACGTCAAAATCAACATGTTTTTAAACCATTATTAGTACATAGTTAATTTATTCTCCTTTCCCACTTTTCTGACTGTGGAATAGTCATTTATCAAGTAATATGACTTTAAACCATTATTAGCACATAGTTAATTTATTCTTCTTTCCCACTTTCCCGACTGTGGAATAGTCATTTATCAAGTAATTTGACTCTTCAAGACAACGACTTTCCACAAAATAGCCCACACATGCGTCTCCGGTCAATGTAGATAACAACCCTTTTCCCAGAAAGTCATATAAATCAACTATTCGTTGAATCCCAGCAATTCAGAGTCCCACCTATTCTGTTCAATCAATTCAAAGATTTTTTGCTATAAATAAGAACACTTTCGAAGCACATCCAGTTGAGTTAAGAGAAGCAAAATGAAAGGAAGAGATAAGAGCTCATCTCCAAATTATCAAAGACCAAGAAGCAGCAACAAGGCGGAGATGGAAGGTTCTGTTCGAAAAGGTTACGTTCCGTTGCTAGTGGGAACTAGTGATGAAGCCATGGAGAGACTTTTTATCCCTATAAAGCTCATCAATCATCCATTTTTAGCTCATTTACTGGATGAATCTGCAAATGAATTTGGCCATAATCAAGAGGGAATGCTGAGAGTTTTGTGTAATGTTGAAAAATTCAAAGAAATGCTCCATAGCATAACAACAAGGCACTGGATTCTGTAAATTTGCATCTCTGCCGTTGTATATGTATACTAATAGCTGAACTACATCGTTTGCTTACAAGTTTCTTCAAGATTTTATCATGCATTGATCCCATTCATGATTTGGTAAATCCATTTTTATAAGTTTTGAGAATCCATTTATCCAAATTTGTTTATGGCAGGTTAGGGTTTTCAACATGTTCTTGTGCATGATGTAAATTTCAGCTGTTCTTCTAAACATCCGTGGTTGAGAAAGTAATTAGAGCCATGGCCAAGTGTTTTCAAGATTAAAGGTGCTCTCTAATTCTCAACAATCAGTAAGATGCCGTTAGAAAAAGTGGACATATATCAGAGCCTGGAGGGTTTAGTGCGGATCCAACTGAATCTGTTGTCTTCTCTTAACTGAATGGTTCTGAAGCTACTTTGACAAAAAGGCCATTTTCCTCGAATGCTGACATGGGGATTCCATGAAGGTTGATGAAGGATAAGTGTTTGCCAACAAAATCTAGTAATCTTTTTTCTTGAATAATAAACTAATTACTGTGTCCCTAAATTCAGTCATGTGCATGCTTATGGCTTATTGCTTGATAAACACATTTATTCAGACGAGAAGGTTTATAGTTATCATGTATGCATTTAATCGTTCAAATGATAAGTCTGTGGAATTAAATTAAGTTGAATGTATATAGTCAAGATAGAAAAAAAATGAGAGAGCCACACTATTTCGTAATTTAACATAAAACAGTATTCCTAGTGGTAGGATTGTTAAATGCGGATTAATAGTGTTGAATTCGATACACAATTTATATTAACTCAATTAGGAAAACTATGAATCTCAAGTCAAATTCGATAGAGACAAAAAAAGAAATATGTTCCGCATTTGTAAAAGAATAAGCTCACTGAATGTGAACATTAAAATGAATTCTCATTTGGTTTTTTTTTGGGCAAATAATTGGCTTAACACCCAATTCTCTGGAAAAACAAAATCATGTTTTGTGTATCAGAACCCTCACCCAAAAAAAAAAAAAAAAATTCTAGGATCCATATAGAGATTATGACGTCAATCCATGTAAAAAGGAAATCTTCAAGCACGAAAAGCAATCAAATTCAGCCTCCGCTCAGCAACTCAATAAGCTCATGTTTCTTCAACTTCGAGAATCCCCTCAAACCACGAGATTTTGCCAGTGCTCTCAGTTCTGTTAGTATTCATCGGCATCCAGTTCTTGTACATTCTCATTATCATCGTCATAAATTCCTGAAATTTCATCCTCAGACATCTCGTCGAATTCGTCACCATCTGAGAAAGTGGCTTCAGTATCAGATTCAGTGTCAAGTCCAACCCCAAATTCAGGCTCCAAACTTTTCTTCTTCCCTTCCTGAACAGAGTTGTCCCGTGGGACAGAACTCATAGCATCTTCATCAGAAAATACAGGCTCAGTTTTCACTAGATGAACTGGTGATCTACGCTGGAAGTTTGACCTTGGTCGAGACATAACTGGAGCATCACTTCTCGCTTCTCGTGCTTCACGCTGTGGTTTGAGTCATATATTACTGTATTTTTCTCTTCAGAGAAAGAGCTATTCTGCTCAGGCTTGTCCAAAATGAAGTCTCCCCCGCTGTCATTGTCACTGCTTCTTTTTCCTTGTTGAACTGAGTGTTTCCTTAAAAGCTTAAGGAGAGAATCGACAGTCTCACTCTCTTTGCCTTTTAGCTCTGTGAGTCCTCAATCTTCCTGAATAATTCAACTATTTCCTTTTCCCTAGGACCAGGAATTGCAGTGGCCTGGAATCTGGGGATGCCAGAGGTAGTAAGCAGAGGCCCATTCTTGGAAGAAAACATCTCAGATTCTTCAAGGCTGTCACAACCCTCTCGGTCTTCATTTTGCCTGTTCCTGTTTCGGGAAAATCCATGCTTCTTTTGCCTTGAGAAATCAGGATCCCTCCTATGATCGCCAGAACTTGCACAACATACAGGAGAGGTATTCCTGACAGTGCACCGCAAATGCTTGATCTTGGCGGAGTTTTTGTTGGAACCACGATAAGGGAGACCAGCGCCTTCAGAAGGCCCATGCCCTGGAACATTTTTGGCAATGAAATGAATTGCACGGGACATTCTTTCTTCTTTTCTTTGTTTTCTTTTTTCCCTTGTTTTTGGGGTAGGTTTTTAAGTATGAATTCTCAAAATACGTCTTGGATAATGTGGAGAACGTTGGAGTCGCCGGTCAGCGGGGAGGCAGCATGAAGCCTTTGTAGCATTTGGACTGTTAATATATAATTCTCATTTGGTTGTTCATTCTTAAAGTCATATATGAGCATTAAAATTTGTAGTTCCCAAAGTATTCAATTGCAAACAAATTGATCCCTAATGTATCAATCTATACAAATGTAGTCCTTAACATATGCTAGTTGACCAAATTGGTTCTCATATAAAGTCTTAAAAAATCTATTTATATGATATAAGGAATACACAAAATTCTATACGATTATAGAAAAGTACGAAAATATCACAAGAACCATAAAAGATCTAAAAAATCTAATTAAGTGTAAAGTAATCACTTTTGACTAAATGAAGATAATTGATAGATATGACAATTTTTTAAGTTGAATAAAAAAGTATACAAAAGTGCATGTACAAATTATAATTCTTAATTTATTTCATTACAAAAAGAACAATAATAAATAAATTGAGCACTTGCACAGAACATGCTTTGTTCTAGTATTAAATTGGACTTTTGAGATTTCTTATGCGTTCTTTTAGAGTATTTAAAATTTTGTATTTTTTAATATATTTTACATAAGTTTATAGAATTTTCATGTATTTTTAAAAACTCTAAAAGATGAGTGTAAGGTATTATAATAAATCCAATTTCATACTTGAATAAAGCATGTTCTTTGCTCTATTATTTTTTTGCTCTTTTTTTTTTTCCATAAAAAGAGCTTAAGTGTTATAGTCTATACATTCACTTTTTATACCTTTATATCCAAATTATGAATTGGCACATATCTTCTTCTTTTTTTTTTAATGGATTGACACATATACTAATTGTCTTCATTTGGTCAAAAGTGAGTATCTTATAATTAATGTATATCTCATGTTGTTCTTAATTTTATTGTAAATCATTTGGTTGATATCTGACACAGATTAAATCATCGTTTTTGGACCTATGACTATTAATAAATTTTGTTAGATTTTATAAAGTAGTCGAGACCAATCTGGTGAATTAATATATTTAATGATCCATATTTGTGTAGATTAAAATATTGGGAACTGATTTCGTTAAAATTGAATACTCTAGAATATAGAACCAAAAAATTCACCAAAAATATATAGGAGATATATTTAATAAAACTAATGTATATGGGGAAACAATTCACACACATAAGAAAATGTGCGGGAGAAGAGGAATAATACCAATAATAATTTATTAATCACATCATAAGAACAAGCCTCTCAAATTTCACTCTTCTCAACTAAACACAATAATATGACTCTCTATTTATAAACTAAATGATTTGATAAACAAGTTTTATACCACGAGAAATTTCCTAATAAGATGCTAATTCCCAAACAATAAAACTACCATAACTTGACTTCAATAGAATTACTAAAACTCTAACTTGACTAAAACACTACTAAATAACAATATAGAAAATTTCTAATTTTGAGTCTTGATTTAATATGCCAACATTGAAACTATAATTTGTTTTGACTGAGATACTGGGAACTAATATGGTCCCTACTTTCAAACTTTGAAAACTAGAAGCGAATTTCTCTCTCTCTTAAATCTTTGTTCGTGTCAAATTCCTGGGAACAATTTGCGCATTGAATACAAAATCAAATCATATTCAGAAAATAAAACAAAAGAACTTAGTAGGTTATTCAATAAATTTGTGGTTAAAAGGAAGCTGTATTCCTTTAACATGTTCCTTTGAAAAACCAAAATTCGCATGAATGCCTTTAGGCAATTACACAGGTGGACTTTGGATCTTCTTCGAAATGCAACCGAAGCTAATCGCGACTCATGCGGTTTTCAAAAAATACCATTACATGGCAGAAGAAGTCGTGGATGTGACTTGAATTTATGTTTTGTCGAAGTTTATCTTAATTTCAGATTTGCACTATGTTAATCGTTAACCAGATTTATTTTCAAGTGCTTTGACAGGAAATAATTTTTGTAGAACTATATATGTTCTTAGTCTTTTAAGTTTTGAAAATTAAGAGAAACAAAAGAAAATTATTAATCAGGAATACGTGAAATTTAAGGCCTGGGGGAATTCAAGGTGGGGGTAAAAAATGTTCTTCTGGAATACTAGGAACGTGTGGTACTGAACGTACGCCCACATAATCACCAGAATTCCAATATTTGTAAATATGTGAAAAGTGAATTATTTATACGTTAACATTCAAGGAAACCTACCCATCTTCCATGTAATTAAGCAGCTATTTTTGGTCAAAGTCACCTTTTCGGTCAACTTATTTACAAGTTTTCTATCATAATTTGAAAAATAGACGGTAAGGTTTTCCGGATTTCAGTTAATTAGTAAGATATGAGGTTTTCAAAATTACACATCTATTCCCTTGAATTTATTTTTTTTCCAACACAACCTTGAGGAAGAGCTGGCATTTGTTCGACATGAAAACCCTAAACTACCCATTGCTCAAAAAACAAAAACTAACCTTATAATATCTTTTTTTTTATTGCAATTATAATATCTTTTTACTTCGTTTAATCTGTCAAACAAAGAATTTGAGGCTATAACAACCCTTTTTTTTCAATTACTGTATTTGGAATTTTGTAAGAGTATATATAACCATGTATAATTGTACTTTGCCTATTTATTTGATCAATTTGAATTCCTGTTCTTTAAAACTAGGGGTGATTGCAATTTTCATCCCAATATTTAGCTCGTGTGCTAAGTTGGTCCCCAATGTTTCAGCCAAAACAAATCTAGTCACCAAAATTTGTGATTTTAGATAGATCTAGGACAACTAACTAAAATAGAATAATGATTAGCGGTCAACATGAAATTGCCATTAGTCAACAACTTTGACTTTGCACTTTTCGTCTCCAATATTTTGATTTTGATGTATAATATTTCTCTAAATTGTAAATAGCAATATTAACAGCTTTAATTGAGATGCAAATTAGAATGAAATAATATTAAATCGGCAAATAAAAATTCTTATTAAACTTTTTTCTTGATTTTTTATTCTTATTTCATCTGTTCAAGTTAATAATATATCATATTTTTTTCTTTTCCATACTTAGTCACAAAAGTTTTTTGGGAATTATCTAGTCTCACATTTGGTGTCATATATGTATATTATTGTTTCTCACTATTAATAATTAATTGATAATGAGTTTTATTATTTTTATTTCTAATGATAATTAAAAACTTAATTAAATATCCATTTTAAATATAAGAAATATATACTTTTTGCAAACTAAGTTGGTCCTTTTTTTGGTATTTTAATAGGTTATCAATTGAATTTGAAATGAAGTTGGCATTTTATACACATTATATGAACCATTAAATGATTATCAAGGTATATAGATATTAAAATAAATGTTTGAAAACTACAATATTGGAATGTTAGATTCTAATCGGAAAGAAAGACCAATAATAAAAAATAAAAGATAGTTTCTTAAGAATTCCTAAAATTACATCACATTGATACTTTCCGTCACTAATTTTTATAATTTAAATTTTATAATCTAAGTGATGGTAAGTATCACTACGAAGTAATTTAGGAATTCTTAAGAAAACTATTTTATTTTTTGTTAATTTTCCTATCAATTAGAATCTAATGTTCCAATATTGTAGTTTTAAAGTAGTCATTTCAATATCTAAGTATCTTGACAATCATTTCACAATTCATATAATATGTATAAAATGCTAACTTTATTTCAAACTCAATTGATAACCTATTAAGCTGCTAAAAAAAAGATCAACTTTTTTTACATAAATATTCCTTATATTTTGAAGGGATATTTAATGAAGTTTAATTATCACTAACAAATATTTATTTTATGTACTTTTGTGTGGTCATGTATGTGTGTTTAGTGTGTTTTTAGTTAATTTAGAGTTAAATAATTAGTTTTATAGTCAAACGTTGCTTTTATGGTTAAAATAAGAAAGTTGCAATTTTTATGGTACTAAGTGAAGAAAACTTCATGGTTTTGTATGTTTTAATATTTCAATCATCAATTAGAGTAAAGTGAGAAGATAATTGTATAATTCTTGATGATTTGAAGTGGATTTCAAATGGACATGAAGTGCAAATGATGATACAATGAAGAAACATGGAAGAAAAGGATTAGAGGACATGACACATTTTGGTATTTTGACTATTATTCAAGCTACAAGCATTGGATTGAGATGATTCTTGATTCATTTTGAAGCTAAGACATAGTTACATTTCTTATGAGACATCAAAGTCAAGTTCATGCATTTTCATGGTCAAAAAGCTAAAATATAAAAGTATATTTTTGCTGCTATGCTCATCTAATTAGTCTCAGTATATTTTGGACATATCTCGGCATTCAGACATCTAAATGATATGATTCTTGAGCCACTGAAAAGCTAATTCAAAGGGATGCAGTTTTTCATGTTTCGTAAATGACAGGAATTTTACATATACGTACAAGTTAAAAAATCGAATTACACCCGTTCACTGCAAGTATACAGGTCAACTAGTAGTTTAGGATATATATCGGGTCGATCCCACAGGGAAGAGTAAATAATTACTGGTATTACTAAAGTTTCTCTATTATTTAGACTATCAATGAATTATAACAAATTAAACCTACTGAAATTATACAAAATAACAAATGAAAGCTCCTTAGGCTATGATATCCCTAACTACTCATGCAAGTGCTATATTTGGATCATTGAATACTACATCTAGGCTAGTTATGGTGTAATTTCCTTATGCATTTGAATCCTACTTTCGTAGTGAATCAATTATACTTATAACTAATCCATACCTATTCTCATGGTTATGAAATTAGCTACAAGTTCATTTCTTCAGTGAAATTACATGAAATGAATCACTAAAAAACACATAGGTGCACATCTGTTATTTTCTGTTATTTTAGTGTTTTATGTTTGTATGCATTTTATCACCTATTCTTCTTACTAATTTTGCTCTTAAGTTGTTTAAAAGCAATTTTAGATAATGAGAAGGGTAGGTCAATTTTGAGGACAATGCTTGAGAAATGGAAAATTGGCCATGGATGGTTACCAAGTGCAAAACTCCTTCAATAGAGGTAACAAAGAAATTACAGAAGGTATGTCTTTTGAAGATGGTATAAGGTGCTTAAACGCAAAATTTGATGTTATTATGTTACAAGTTCAAATGGATACAATTAGGCATGAAATTGAGCAAAGGAGGAATGCTAATGCTTTTAACTCTTATCATGTGATTTGTAACTTATTTGGAGATTATCATACTAATCATACATGTAGACAAGCACAAAATGTGGATTATTATGATGAATTTGAGTATTGTAATCCTTATTTTGATCAATATGATCCTAATTGGGGCAATTCTTGTGCTTATAGTTGGGATAATCAATGTGCTAATAGTGCTTCTTCTTGTTTATATGATTACCAATCCGAATGTGTCCACTATGAATCAAAACCATCTTGGGAATTGGCAATAGAGAAGTTAGCTAATGCACCTCTACTTTGGAAATTAGAAAGTGAACCATTAGCTACTGATTCTAATGCATCTTGGGAGCTAGATGTAGAAAATTCTTCTAATCAATTTGATTTAGCCATAGAAAAGCTAGCAAATGCAACCTCCAACCGTTTTGATAGGGTTGAGGAAATGTTAGATAAATTAACTTCTCACTTAGATAGAATACAAGACCAATTATATGCATTGTGTGAAGTTATTTCTTCTAATAATTTGCAAAATGATCCTAGCATGAATGGTGGGAATGTTGTATGTGAAAATGGATTGCATTTTGATGAAAATGATGAATCTCAATTGTGTTTCAGTGAGCAAATGTCCATTTCACATGATAATATCTTTGAAACTAATTATGAACCTCAAGAGGTGAGCTTTAATGATTCATTTTTCACCCCTCTTGAGGAGTGTATTGAAAGTACAAGTTTGAGAGGTATTATTGCCCAAGAAACCCATATGACATCTTCTTTGGTGAATTCTCAAGTGGTGCATATTCAAGATAATATCTATGACTCACTTGAGATAGGTATGTTTCTTCCACCTCTCATATCATTTGAACATGTAGCTTTTGCTATTAAGCCACCTTTTAATGATCCACTACGAGAAAAATTGGTAGATTATTCATTAACAAACCTCCTTGAGAAATGAGGTGAAAAAGTCGAGCCAATGACTATAAACAAAAGCACTTATTGGGAGGCAACCTAATGTTTTGGCTATTCTATTTTGATGTGATTTCATGTTTAAATTATGTATTGAGTTATTTTGTTATTTTTCATTTGTTTGTCATTTTCCATCTTTAGATTAATATTACTAATGGTTATTAAATGGAACGCATGAAGCATTGGAAATAAGTAGACAATGGTTCGTGAATTTCATGCTTTGATATTTCGATCGCAACAATAGGGGAATATTACTTTTGTGACGCCCCCACTTCTCCCTAAGGTGAACCAAAGGGTATCCGCGGGACGCTTGCCCAGTTCTCGCCAGGACTCAAGGCAATTTCCATTCAAGCTTAACGTAATACTATTCAACAATACCAGATAAAGTAAGAAAGTGCGAAAAACTCCAAACTTAACCTTACCTAACAATTATCCAATCCTTGCCTCGGATTTCCAAAAGTACATCGAAACCCAAAATATACTCCATCCAAATACATCAAATATCCAAATCATACATTAGGTTTCCAAAAGTACAACCAACAAGAGGTCTAGTCCAAAATACATTAGAAACCCTAATACAAAAGTACATCAAAAGGGAGTTCTTTCGAGTCTCATTCCAAACCCATTCCTGTTAAGATAAACAAATCTACAGGGTGAGCAAAACGCTCGTGAGGCCAAGAACACACATGCAAGCACATTGCTCAAATAACAATCCCAATTTACAAGTCAAACAATAATATTTTAATAATTTACAATTTACTGGAAAGATAACCAGAAACAATTCAAGGATACTGGAGTTCTCAGGAGCTATATTCCACTTGCACGATCAATAACCTCCACGAATTGACACTCCGTCAATCGGGTAGGTTTAGTCCGTAGAACTCCACTTAACCTGTCCCCTTTCACCTTACATACCCATGTATCCGGCCCACCTGTCATTTGTTTATGGCGATACTACTCGAGTATGCCAAGCAAGACCTCTCAACAGGTCGAGCTTCTTTATCTCACGGCTCGCCAAGGTTCCCGACCAAGCCCATGCCGGCTCGAGTCCAAGGTCGTCCAATGAGATTTGGGCGTCCCCATGTGCATTTGTGTGTCGAGGAGATTCACTCCAACGACGTATGCAGCTATAGCATACTATTACATTTCATTCATTCATTCAATACATTTCAATCATTCATTTCATTCAATGCATTTCAATCCTTAAAATTTCATTTCTAATGAGAACGAGTGCGGTAAAGTACACACTCGACTCCATTTTCAAAATCTCCAATCATTAATAACAGTTAAGCATGTTTACATACACTTGACACTCACCAAGTAAACCAGAAGAAGTAGGTTCAATTTGAAGTTCAAGCGTCCACCGTGGGATCCTCTTGAAGGTCCTCGTGCGAGCCTGAGCAATTAATAAGGATTTATCACTCATAAATCCTAATCATTGAAAAGATTGCACTAGAGTACAATCTAAGTAAATCTCGTGAAAATGAGCCTAATTTATGTGTAAATCGAGGCTCAAAGTGAAGTTTTAGGAACACAAGAGAGATCGGGTTTTCATCTCTAAATTAAGGTGTAAAACGTTCAAGTGTTATTGGAGGGAAAAGGAGAATTCGAAAAAAACTCCTTTTTCCTTGAGTTTAGAAAATTTTCCGTTTTGATACGATATGTTTGAAAAATCGTATCTCCCTCTACACAAGTCCAAAATTGGTAAACTTGGTACCGTTGGAAACCTCTTTAAAACTACTAAAAGTTCTTAGAAGACATTTTTCCATGAATCTAAGTGGAAGGTATTCAAAAATGAGCTTGAAATCACTGTTCCAGAATGTTCAGGATTGAGCTGAGGTTGGTTTTTCGCTAACTTTGGAAATTCGGCAGAATTCACTCGTTGCAAACCAGCCATTGAAATTCAATTAGAGGTGCAAGTAAGGTTTAGTACAGAACAAGCGGATCGAGAATCGGAGTTTCGAGCACCAAGATATGGTAGCTCAAAGTTGGGGAAAATTCAAGACTGGAGAAGAATTTCCCGATTTGAACTTCCAACATTGGAAGTTTAGTTAGGTATCGAAACGAACTTGGATTGGTACCAAAATTGGCAGTATTTTACTCTTATATGAAGGGTATCTCTCTATCAAATTTCACAGAAAAATACCTTCGGGAAGGTAGTCCACGAACTAACTAAAGTTTGGAAAAATTCTTAAGGCAATTTGCCTTTAATCCTTTTCTTTCCAAATCCAATCGTTTGGCTAAGAAAATCCTCCAATCATGGTTCATATGTGAAAGGAAAGTCTAAGAAACATTCATGGTGCATTTGGTAGGTGTTTAACACCAAGAATTTCATTTAGTAAGACCACAACAAGTCTCATCTCAAATCTGTCCAAAACTAGTTTTTTTTCCAAAACAGAGCAATGTTCTTGTTTTGATCACAACTCAGTCGACTTAACTCGGAATTGAGCACGGTTTATGGCGTTGGAAAATAAATTCATAGGGATAAAAATTCACAGAAGAAAACGTTTTGAAATTTGGCAAACAACCAGCTCGAAATTGAGCCTCAAGTTGCTGCCTCTACAAATCATTCCAGCAGAACAGAGAAACAGGACAGCTATCTTAAAACGAATGGTTCGGCTCCCACACATGGAACCAGAACGTGCATTTTATACCGTTAGAAAGGTATGGATGTCTAGTTTCAAATGCCATTGACGGAACTTGATTTCAACATCAGAGGACAAAGTTATGGTCAAAATTCTACCGCTGGACAGGGTTATCCGAAAACAGTTTTCCAGCTTGACTAGTTCACAAATAAATTCATTTGCCCAACCAAACGTTAATGTTTTCCAATGAAAATTTTTACACATCTAATACAACATATAAAAATCAGATTCAAGCCATTAGATCATCAAAAATTGGCCTTATCATGGCCGAACAAAGCAGGGGCAGTTTCGGAAATTTTTGTCATGGTCTCAACTTTGAGTTTCCAACAATAATACTCCATAGATCTATCATTTTAACCACTAAACCACCATTAAATCCAATATTAAACCTCTTATCAGCAACAACCCAAGAGTGGGAGTTCATAGAGTCCACTTTTCAAATTTTCCAACAATATCAAGCCATCCACTTACATGCAAGTGCTTAGAGATGCATTTCTACTACCATAAACCAAGTTTAAGGTGTTGGATTATGTTATACCTCCTTAGTGCTTTAGATCAGAAAATTTCGGTCCTCAAGAGGCTCCAAGAAACTGTGAAATGCAGCCCTTTGGTTAGCTAGATCCAACCTCCAAGTAGTTTGCTAGTTGATCTACAAGTTTGGTGAAGATTGGTTGGAGTTTTGTTGTTGATTTGGTGAAGAAATTTTTGAAACAATGGAGTTAGAGAGGGAGAGGGGGCTGGCCGGCAATAAGAGAGAGAAGAGAGAGTGAGATTTGATCAAGGTTAGCTTCCAAGAGAAGATTAAAATGAGTGGTGTAAATTCACTCCAAGGTCAACTCTCATTAGGGCTCGTTTGGTGCGTTTAGTGCTCGATTTTCTCTCGCGTTTGGTTCACTAGTGCACTAAACCTCTAATGCACTTATGTTCATATAAATATTATTCACTCTTAATTGTCCCGAAATAAGGGTCTAAAGTCCCTCAAATAAAGTCGCGCGTGTGAAAACGCGTACCGTCAATTTTAACGCTATAACGCGAAACCTCCGAGAAATTCTTATAACGATAATACTAATAACTATCACTTGAGTATTTAAACATTAAAATACTTAATTTAGGTCCATTGTATAAGTCTCCAAAATTCCAAGCTTATTGCACTCTCAATCGGTTAAAATTTCCAAGCACTATTCACTATTCTCACTAAACGTGCTTCCGGAAATTAAATTTTTAATCAAGTCACTTTAAAAATATAATGAAGCTATAATTCCATGTAATTAGGTTCAATAGGTCTAGAAAATAATATTCGGAATAAATAGACAATTAAATCATTAAATAAGCCCAAATTAGGGTTTCAAAATAAATAAATTTCTTGTGAATCCTCACATGAGTCGAGTATTAATTCCTTAATTAGCCTTTCTTAATCTACCATTGATCATTCTTAACTCTCCAATATTAATACACTCCCGATTCAAGTATAGCCTCGAAAAACGTGTACTCGTCATTCCAAACTAAACGAATTTTCAAAAAGTGAATTTTCCAACAAAACGCTTTAAAAACATAAAAGAAGTGTCGTTCCATATAAATGGATTTAAAATGATCGAAATAATTAATTCAAAAAAAAATGAGTGAATAATCATTTAAATAGTCCAGTAATATTCTATAAAAATAAAAAAATTTTCGGGTCCTCACAACTTTTCTTTATCTTGATTTTCCTTTTTACACATTGAGAACAATGTGCATGTTAAGTGTGGGGGGAAGAATTGAGATTATATACATTGTATGTGATTGACTTGTTGGTTGCAAAAATTGGACTTGTGTTTAAATTCAAAATTTTCTCAAAATCTTGTCCAAATTTACGAATTTGCCCAAAATAGTTTCAAATTTTTTCAAATTTATCCAAAAGGGTAACAAGTTTTATACCATTAGTAGTTCAAATTCCTTCTACATTTAAGATAAATATATGTGATTTGGAAACTTCTTTCTCATTTAATTTGAAAATAATTATTATGTGATTATAATTTGTGCATTTATAGGAAAATATATCTTGTAAAGTGGAGAAAATTATACCTATTTTTTTTGCATATTTAATGAATTTTCTTCTCTTTATTTGATTTTATAAGTTAAGTGATAAATATGGTCAATAAGTACAATACTCTTCTCATGATTATTCTTTTGAGGAAATTATTATTATCTTTGCTGTTAAAAAAAAGAAAAAAAAGTGGAAAGAAAAAAATGAAAAAATGAAAAATAGAAGAAAAAAGAAAATAAAATTTGTTCTACTCCAATGATTCTTGTACTTAGTAACCAGGTGTCTTCATCTAAAAATGTCGACTTTCGCGTAAAACGGTACTTGAATTAAGAGTATGCAAAGCAACTTGAGTATGTGAAGTGTTGAGTAACCGGTGATTTTCATCTAAAAATGTCGATTCTCGCGTCAAAAGGCATTATCACGTCTTAAGTATTTAGCTATGTTATATGAATAAATATCTTTTTAAGTAGAATAAGAAGATGATCATGAGTTTAGGAAGCATTTTATTGACCATATGAGTTACTTACTTGTAAGATTGGGTAAGGATGAAAAATTGATTTGAATTTGTTATAATGACGGTATAATTGGCTCTCATTTACTTGATATTATGAGTACTTGAACTTAATTGAATAATTGCATAATGGTTGTTTACCTTGTTTTTGAGAAAATGAAGTGGAATGGTGCACATATGTTTATTTTTAAAAATTGAATCATTGTTGGTTTGTATTTCTTATTGCTTGAGGACAAGCAATGGTTCAAGTGTGGGGGTATTTGACAAGTAGATATTTTACGTATTTTAAGTGTGTTTTATTAATTAGTTTTGATGTGTTTTAGTCATGTTTATAGCTAATAAACGATGATTCTAGTGAAAATATACATTTTATGGTTAAAGTGTAAAAATTACATTTTATGGATTTTTATGGTAAAAACTTCATATTTTTATAGGTTTAATGATTCAATCATCAAATGGAGTGCATTAAGAAGATAATTGGATGATTGATGATGGTTTAAAGTGATAAAAATAAAATATGAAGTATAAAAGAGAAAATGCAATTAAGAAAAGAAGAATGCAAGAAAAGTCAGTTTTGGCAACCTGTGGTATTTCGGCTATATCTTGAGTTATACACATTGGATTAAGATGATTCTTAGACCATTTTGAAGCTAAGAGACAGATCTACATTTGGTATGAAGACATCAAAGTCCAATTCAATCGTATTCCTAGTCAAAAAGTCGAAATACAGAAGTCAAAGTCTGATATCAAAAATTGACAATAGAGCTCTGACCAGTCAGTGGTATTTTGATCATATCTTGGTCCTTAGAGCTCTAAATTGAATAATTCTTGATGTTTTGGAAAGCTAAGTCAAATATCTACAACTTTTGTGATTTATAGAAGAGCTATTTCGGCTTCAAACATCGAGAAAATATCAGTTGAAAATGTGCATGATAACTGTAATTTGCTGACCAACTTGCCTTGCTTACACACAACCTTTCCAACTCAATTCCAGCCATCAATTTCGGTTGTATCTGACCAAAAATAAGTTGGAAAGTTGGAAAGACAATTCAAGAGAGTTTCAAGATTCAATTTTATCAACTAAAAACAACTTCTCTTGAATTCTCTATAAATGGTAGCCTTTGGAAACTATTTTGATAACTTTGGAAGGCTAGAAAGAACTCCACAAAAAATGTAGTCTTTACTAGTTTTTCTTGGTTCATTAGTATAGTATATGTAGAGTAGTTTTTCCTTCTTGTATTTGTATCTAGATTTGCATGAAGATTGGAGAAGCAAAGATGGAGAGTTAGAGCTCATGTGACAAGGGTGACATCTCTCCTATCACTTTCTCTTTTGTATTTGATTTCATGTTTAGCTATAATACAAGTTTGGCTTTATTTTTCTTCATGTTTTTCTAAAGTTCATGCCTAGAGTATGGATGAACTTTCTATATCTTGTTTATGATGTTTACATAGTTATTTGGTGATATTATTTTGAACAAGTTATTTATCACTTTTGCTTTTCTAATCATGATTAACCAGCCATTAGTTGTGATTATCTAAAGGTGTTAAATTTGCAATGAAAATTGGAATTTAACACTAGTTCAAAGAAGTGATAAACCTAGGGAGTACACTCACGAGAGTAGAGGTGCACCTATGTGACTTTAGTGACTTGTTTCATGTAATTTCATAGAAGAAATGAACTCGTAATTAATTCATAACCACGAGAGTAGGTATGATTTAGTTACAAGTATAGTTGATTCACTACGAGAGTAGGTTTCACATACATTAGGAAATTACGCCATAACTAGCCAAGATAATAGCATTCACTTAACCGGTAACTTCATTTGCAAGATTAGTAAGAAATTTCATATCTCTAGGAGCTTTCTAGTGTTATTTTTGTTACTTTTATATTTATGGTAGTCTAGATAATGAAGGAGTTCGAAAAACACCGGTAATTGCAATCTTCCCTGTGGGATCGACCCTTAATACCCTATACTCGCTCACGATTCGTATGCTTGCGATAAATTGTACGTGGCGTATTTAGGAATTTATAAATGTAAAATTTGATTAGAATGAGTTTAATGTTATATGTATACCCCGCGCACGTCAAGTTTTTAGCGCCGTTGCCGGGGAAGATTTGGCAATATCGGTGTGAAGAGCAACTTTATTCGTTTAGACATTTTATTAGTTGTAGTGTGAAAGTTATTTTCTGTTATTTTAATGTTTTATGTTTGTATGCATTTTATCACCTATTCTTCTTACTAATTTTGCTCTTAAGTTGTTTAAAAGCAATTTTAGGTAATGAGAAGGGTAGGTCAATTTGGAGGACAATGCTTGAGAAATGAAAGATTGGCAATGGATGGTTACCAAGTGCAAAACTCCTTCAATAGAGGAACCAAGAAATTACTGAAAGTATGTCTTTTGAAGATGGTTTAAGGTGCTTAAAGGTAAAATTTGATGTTATTATGTTACAAGTTCAAATGGACACAATTAGGCATGAAATTGAGCAAAGGAGGAATGCTAATGCTTTTAACTCTTATCATGTGATTTGTAACTTGTGTGGAGGTTATCATGCTACTCATACAAGTAGACAAGCACAAAATATGGATTATTATGCTGAATTTGAGCATTGTAATCCTTATCTTGATCAATATGATCCTAATTGGGGCAATTCTTGTGCTTATAGTTGGGATAATCAATGTGCTTGACGGGATTTTTACTATCAATGCAAGTTTAATTCCGAATTTACACCCGTTGGACTGCAAGTATACAGGTCGCAATTGTAGTACAAGATGTGTATCGGATCGATCCCACGAGGAGCAATTTAAACAATTACTAAGCCCTTGTTTTCTCTATTATTTAGACTTACAATTAATTTGAGCAGAGAAAATATAATGCTGTAATCTACAACTCTGATATACAAATCTAGTTTAACAAATGCTAAATGCAAATAACGAAAATTCACTTAAGGAAGATTCTAGGGATGTAGATTCCACTTATGGCAATAAACAACACAAATTAATGGATTTACTTCTTGCTATTATTCTTGTTTAACCAGAGATTCATTTCCAAAATTACCAAGTCTCATTTTCATGATGAAATGGCCTAGAGCAATATAGATTTCCCTATTTTCATGGTGAAATACTACTACTACTCTGTTTTATTTCATGAAATGCTCAATAATCCACCTAAGTGTATCTCTATTTTCATGAACATACAACTCAAGCTCTACTCATGTGTTTCAATTGTTATTACCAATTCTCATTGAATAATAACACTATAAACATGCTATTGGTGATCAATCAATAACAAGTAAGAACAGCTACACAAGTACACAAGTTAATACAAGATATAACAAGTGTAAATCACATTCAATTAGTATTATTTAGCCATAAGTTTCATCTACTCCCTAGATATAGAAAATTAGCTACTCATGAATGATTTAACAATCAAACTCACAAGTTTATTAATGCAAAACATCATGAAATACAAGTATAAGAAAGGTAAAAGAAAGCTTAGCCAATTGAAGGTAAAGCTCTCCAATTCCTGCTATGTTCTTGTACAAGATGGTTACAAGTGAAAAACCAAATGCTTCTCTAAGAACTCTTAACTAGAGAGAAAATTTGTTGCCAGCAGGAAAACTAGCTACGTATGGTAATCTAGGCTTCTCCCCTATGTTTCTGCATAAAAGGTGGTAGAAATTCCATTCCTCTCACTTCATAATTTCCTCCACTCAGATTTTGTAAAAAGAAGTCAAAGATATGATGTTTCCTTTTGTCCACACTCATTTGGTCTTCTCTTTTATTGCAGAAGCACGTGCCACCGATTTCTGTCCCTCAAAATAGCTGGAAAAGTTGTGAGAAAGGTAAAGAAAAACGGCTGTGCCACTTGCTGAAGAGAGAGACAGATCCGAGCCACGGATCCGAGGGCTGAAAAATGGATCCGAGCTCGGATCAGAGGATCCGAGGACTTCCCATGATGGATCCGAGGTCGGATCGTCCTGACCTCGGATACACTCCGCCAGAAGTACAGACGAGGGGTCGGATCCATCTTGTACACACGGATCCGAGCTCGGATCCGTGTTGAGCAATTTTCCAGTTTTTCACTTCTTCCCTTTTTCTACATTTTTGCTCCCAATTTCTTGTGTACTTTGTCCTCTGGATGACCCTGACATTTCTTTCAACTTGTGCATGAATTTCATACATCAATTACCTTCACAATTTCACAAAATTACGTATTAATCCACTCATTTATCAATTTCTTAACTCTTAAACAATATTTAAGCAATTATCACCAAAAGAGTTCAAATATGGCTTTAATCTTCTCAAAACATACCAAAAATTCATGCCAAATTCGTACAAAATGTACGTTAAATATTCACTTATCAAATTCCCCCACACTTGAATCATTGCTTGTCCTCAAGCACTTTTACACAAAACTTACTTCAATGATTCAATAGATAAAGCAATATACGTACTTTGGTCAAATTTAATTCCTAGAAAATCTAGAAACCAATCATTATGCCATTTCTCAAATTACACTAAATACTCATAATATTCAATTAAAGAAAAATAATTATGCCCTAATTTTAACAAATTCAACTCAATCTCTCATTCTATCCTAATTCTACAAATAAGTAAATCACATAGTCAATTCTATGGCCTTCCTCATTCCAACACTCAACAATTTAGAGGGATTTATTCTCATTTCATTTTATTTAAATAGTGAAAACGTCTTTTTACGCGAAAATCAACACTTTTAGGTGAAAATTCCCGGTTACTCGACATTTCACTTATTTAAATTGCTAAGCATACTCTTAATTCCAATACCTTTTTACGCGAAGGTTGACATTTGTAAATGCCAACCCCCGGTTACTCAGTATGTGAATCATTGGAGTAAAATAATAATATTTTTTTTTTGATTTAACAATCCGTTTCTTTTTCCCTCTAAATATAAATAAAGGAAGAATTTGGCCTTTTCTTTGACTATATCAATCACTTACTTATAAAATTAAGTAAAAATGATAAATATCATTAATCTTGCAAAAATCTAAGCATAATTTTTCTTATTTAACCAAATATACTTTCTAAAATGTAAAAAATCTTACTTGCATAATAATTCATTCCAAACCAAATAAGAATTAAACTTTTAAGTCAGGGTGACCCATTATCGCCTGCATTATTCATTATTGGGGCTGAGGTATTATCTAGAGGCTTATCTAACCTTTCTATGCAATCAGGTTTTGTCAATTTCAAAGTCCCATATGCATGTCCCTCTATAACTCATTTGGCGTTTGCGGATGATATTCTCATTTTTGCAAACGGATCGTCCTACTCTCTGAAAGCTATCATGCATGTGCTTGAGGAGTACCAAAGATGTTCAGGACAGCTGATAAATGTGCTAAAAAGTTGTTACTTGGTTCATCCATCTTTACCACCGACAAGACGAAGGGTGATTGAACGTATCACAAATTTTACCTGGCAATCATTTCCGATTCGGTATTTGGGATTTCCACTTTACTTTGGGAGATGTAAATCGTCATATTTTGGGGAAGTGTGTCAGTCTATTCTAGGGAAAATAATGTCATGGAAATCAAGGATGCTTTCCTTTGGAGGCAAGATAGTTCTAATCAAACATGTGCTAGCATCGATGCCACTACATCTGTTGTCAGCTGCAGTTATCCCGAATAAGGTATTTAGAACTATAGAAAAGGCCTTCTCGACCTTCCTTTGGGGGTCATCATCTGAAGAATCGAAATTTCACTGGATAAAGTGGTCTCAGATGTGTTATCCGGTAAATGAGGGAGGCGTTGGCTTCCGGAGGCTAAAGGACATCTATAAAGCCTTCTCATTCAAGCTTTGGTGGAACTTCAGAAAGGGTTTGTCGTTGTGGGCTGCATTCATGAAAGCAAAATACTGCAGACTGCTACATCCTTGTCAGGTAGAAATCAGGACAACAGACTCGGCACTCTGGCGGAGAATGGTCAATGTTAGTCGACAAGTGGAGCTCTCTATGCTATGGGTTGTCAAAAACGGAGCTT
Organism: Coffea eugenioides; assembly: GCF_003713205.1. Classification (NCBI taxonomy): domain Eukaryota; kingdom Viridiplantae; phylum Streptophyta; class Magnoliopsida; order Gentianales; family Rubiaceae; genus Coffea; species Coffea eugenioides. The sequence continues at coordinate 9,545,693 of NC_040039.1, forward strand.
GTCACTTTTGGTACGATAATTGGTTGGGGAGTGGTGCTTTGTTCCTCCGAGCGACGGTTGTCCCTAATCTATCATTTGATAATGTTTTCATCAATGGATATTGGGATGTGAATAAGTTATATCAGACACTGCCAAGGGAAATGGTGCCCTCCATTTTAGAGCATCCGGTTCCGGAAGAAGGGGGTGAAGCCGAAGTCATTTGGATGCCCACGACATCTGGAAATTTCTCTCTAGCATCTGCATTTTCGGAAATTAGGCAAACCCGCAATAAGTCTATGGTTTTTGACAGAATTTGGCATCCTCAACTCCCTTTGAAAGTTTCATTCTTCATGTTACGATTGTTGTTGGGGAGGCTGCCCCTACCGGACAGGTTATGTAAACTTGGCTTTCACTTACCGTCAAAATGTTTTTGCTGCTATTCGGCATCTGAGGAGTCAATTGAGCATTTATTTTCCAATGGCCATATAGCATCCACAGTTTGGAATTATTTTGGAGCTGCATGTGGACTGGCCTTTCCAGGGTCATCTTTACGGCCCCGCATAGTGGGTTGGTGGTTGAGTTCACAGCATTCTGAGATACGACGATATATTGGAAGCATTCTTCCCAGTGTAGTTTGTTGGAATATTTGGAAATCAAGAAATAAAGCAATGTTTGAGAATGTCCACATGAGTTCGCCTGCCATTTGTTTTGCCATTTTCTCGGATATCCAAAACATGGTTGAAATTCATTTCAAACAAGTTTTCCGAGTACAGTCATTTTATGATTTGTATGATTGGCCGTATTCAGCTAATATTGAGTTTATATACAAACTTGTTCGTTGGGAAACGAAGGAATCCGGTCGGTTCATACTAAATACGGACGGTTGTTCTAAGGGTAATCCAGGATTGGGTGGAGGTGGTGGAGTTCTTCGAGATTCAAATGGCATACCTTTGATTGGTTTTTCGGCATATTTTGGGGAAACTACATGTCTATGTGCAGAGGTTCGAGCCCTCCTTATTGGTCTTCAAACATGTGTGCATAGAGGGTTTGGGAATCTCTGTGTCCAGTCGGATTCTTTGGTATTAATTGGAATTCTTCAGCATCGCATTCAATGTCCCTGGAAGATTCGACGTGACATTAGGCAGATTTGGCAGTTTGTTAAAGACCCACATCGTTTTTCGCATTGTTACAGGGAAGCTAACAAAGTAGCTGATGCATTGTCCAATGTGGGAGTATCTCATCCAGAGCATCAAGTCAAGCTATACGAGTCCTTTAATACATTCCCAACTATGGCTCGTGGGGCAATTCGCCTTGATAGATTAGGGATGCCATCAATTCGGAAAATTAAGCGTATGAAGGGCTGAGTAAAAAGGAGATTTGAAGTGAGTTGGCTATGAAATGGGGCAAGGAGGTTTGTCTTTGATTTATTGTCTTTAGTGTTGTCTGTTGTACTTTGAAATGGTCTTTTTCCGTTTGTAAAATTTGTTTCTATTAATAAAAGTGATACGAAGTTGTTGAAAAAAAAAAAAAAAAAAAAAAAAAAAGAATTAAACTTTTCCAAAATACACATAGCATTTTATCCAATGGAAGAATTAAACACTTAAAATTTTAACATTTTGGCCATTTAATTGGAAGAATTGCAATGAAATATTGGAAATTATTTTAGAAAAATTTTGACAGAGTTTCCCCATAAAAATAGATGAAACTCCCTGCCAACAACCTCAATTTCACAAAAATTATCCTCATGACAATATCTCCAAATATAATTCCAACATTTTTAAGCTATAAACAACTAAAATCATGCATTTCAAGACACAATCGCCCATAAGATAAAGTAATCCCTCCCCCACACTTAAAATCTACAATGTCCTCATTGTAGATGAAGGTAAAAGAACTGAAACTTCCCTCAAATAGGTGGTGATGCCATTTTGAAGCCCTTAATCATCACGATCATCCATTTTCTGTCCAAAATGAGACAACAAGGGTACCAAATACCATAAGTAGCACAAGATGATTCAACTAAAAGAAAAATCTACAAGTGTGTCTTAACAAAAGAAAAGAAACATAAATAAAGACATAAAAGATCAAATCCGCTAAGTAGCGTCATGGCTGCTCGGAACGAGGGTCTATTGCCTCCTCGGCTCCATGAGGACCCTGTGAGGTACCAATATGGCCCTCCTCCTGATGAGGTGTCGGAGTAGGAGACCGTCGGATATGGAAGCGATCATGTCGTCAGTCATCATCCGCTCCGTCTGGTCAATGCGCTCGACGACTCGCGTCTCCATACAGCAAATAGCATTGAGAAGCTCTTGCCACTTGGAGCGCGGTTGAGGAGGTGGTCGCGGAATCGGAGGAGGAAGAGTCTGCTGTGCCTCCGTCTCTTGAGTTTCCGCTTGTGGTTCAGTGTGAGGCGGAGGCTGAGTGGAAGTCGATGCTTCTCCTGTGTCCCGGACCAAAGCAGCTCCAAAATCCGTAGAAATACCCAAGGATTTGAGTATCGAAGCGTTTACCTCCTCGGCCGACCTAGTTACCACCGCTCTCTCGGTTCCAAGAGGAACCTTGAGCTTCTCAAAAACGAGGGATAGCAGTCGAGGGAATCCGAAGCAAGTCTCGCCGGCCCTCATGCGAGCTGTGGTCCGCATATAGCTGATGATAATGCTGGGTAGAGGAATACCGGTCAACTGCGCACCCACACCATGCATCATCTTGTCCAAGAAGTAGAGATCACTGTTGCGGAGCTCCCGTTTTCCACTTCTTTTTGGTACCACATTGAAGGCAAAGAGGTAGAAAATCAAGTGGTACCTATGCTCGAAGGAATCGGCGTAAACTGTAAGCTTCTTCGCAGTTCCTCTCTCTCGATACTGGCCCTTTAGGCGTCCAACCGCCTCTCCCACCTGCCAAGGGTCTCGAGCTGTGAACTCCTTGGTCAATTTGACATCTTCGCCTGCGTCTTTGAGTTGGACGAAGCGTCTCAGTGTATCTCGATTGAGAGCCACTCTCCTGCCTCGAACCCATGAGACGATGAGGTTGCCACTGTGGCTCTGTTTGTTTTCTACATTAGCGTAGAACTCCCGGACCAAATTGGGATAGTAGTGTTTGGGCAACTGAAGGATGTTCTCCCATCCAAGCCTCTTGAATGCTGTAGAAATGTGATAATATGCGTCCACCTCCAGTGCCAAATGCTTTTCTATTATGATCTCCTTGTCCAGTCCGGCTTCATACCACTGTTGGTTTTCAAGCGATGTGAATCGTGTGGTATCGTAGTCCGGAGGTGGCTCGGCACGGCTAGTAGACGCGGTCTTCCGGCGAGAGCGAGGTGGCGGCTCCGGCGAAGGAGATTCTTCCTCAGGTGACTCCTCATGCAAAGAGGGTGTGTGTTCCTCACTTGAGGAAGGAGTAGGAGTACGAATGCGAGCCCTCCTTGTGCGAGTCATAGTTCCTATACAAAAATAAGATGAACGTTCATTAGAAATCATAGAAACTTGCTCACATATGTGCAATGAGAATTTAAGAAAATTTCGGCAGAGTTTTCCCTTGAAAAAGGGTTAAACTCCCTGCCAAAATGTACCCAAATTTAAACAAATAACTTCCTAACAATTCTCAAATCCAATTCCCACATTTAGAAAGGATATTACCAATAAGGAAATCATTTCATGCATATTAAGTGCAAACAATTGAAAATTATATCTAATTGCAAGAATGAACACTCAAACACTTGAGTATATCTCCAATCCAATTCATAACACTCATAACACTCAATTTACATACACATGAGTTCCAATTCATCCAAACAAATACTAATTATCTCAAGTAAAAGTGGTTCAATGTGCTTAACTTAATTGGGAACACACTCTTTTACCCCATGGGCTATTGCTCTAATGATAGCATATCATTTTCAATTGGTATAACAGTGATGTATACCCCTCGGAACAAGTTCATATATTCAATGAAAGCAAAATTTAAGAGTATAAATCACTAAAATGCTCAAACCCAAAAATTGAGAAAAATTCTTAAAAATATCACCAAATTCACAGTTTTCTCAAAAATGAGCATGAAAAGAGTTGTAACGATCTAATTAAGCACAATGTAGCACAATTGTATCAAGAAATTCCAACAAATATGTATTTATCATAATATTCCCAAAAACTAGAAATATGTAGAATAAGAAGTTATAAAATGCCAAAGAAATTCGCAAATTGTTACCTCAAATGTGTAGGAAGATGATAGAGGATGATAATGATGAAGAATGAGGAACAAACAAGTCCAAAATCACTCCGAAATGGAAGAAATACAGTGCTGCCCTATTTCTAGTTTTGAAGATCAAACCCCCTCAAATTGATGTTTTTTCAATGAAATAGTTTAGGGTTTATGATCATACAAGGGTTGTGGAGGTGTTTATGATGAAAGATTGGAGTTTTGATGGTTAAAATGGAAAATTGGAGGGAAGAGGTAGGGTTTCGGTGAGAAAAGGGAAGAAGAATTTTGAAAAGTGCAGAAACGAAGCCTCGTTTCTGCTATATCCGCGAACGGATCCGAGGTCGGATCGTTTCTGGAAGGCCTCGGATCCGACAGGGCTCGGATCAGTCTCAACAGAAACACAGACGAGCCCTCGGATCTATCTGGGTTGGAAAAGATCCGAGCTCGGATCTATTGATCCGAGGTCGTATCTGTCTGGGATTTTTCGGATCCGAGCTCAGATCCATATTTCTCTGCACTTACTGCAGAACCTGCAATTTTTTTAACTTTTTCTCCCTTTTCCGGCCAATTCCAAAACACACATTGGACAAACTTTTTATCAATTCTAACCTCCCACGCACATGCAATATACCTTAAAGACAATATCCATCCTCTCAAAACACAACAAACACATATACATTGAAAATCGAGGGGTGAGGTTCTTCGATCATTTTTGCATTTTTACATCAAAATGGCATTTTTGAGCATTAAATACACATCAAATGAATCCATGAACCTTTATAACCATGATCTCACCAAAACTCACTTGAATTGCACAATGTATGTATAGGCATAGAAATTTTGAGCACTTAAAACACAATTTGGTAAGAAAAACTCCCTGCCAACATGTTCTTCAAGTGCACCTCCAAGATGGATGATAAAACTCCCGTATCTCCTACAAAAAGTGAAATACATCTAATTAGTCAATTAAATTACACCAAAATGTAAAAAATACATAAAAACACACAAATACACTATTATTATTAGGTTGCCTCCCAACAAGCGCTTTTGTTTATAGTCGTTGGCTCGACTTTCCTATAACTTCTTTAATTCTCCATTGCATTTCCTAAGGAGTAAATTACCCCTTTAGGAACTTTTTCTCCGACCAAATAGGGCTTCAATCTTTGTCCATTTACTTTAAATGGAGAACCATTTTCTCCTTTTATTTCCACTGCTCCATAAGGAAATACTTGAGTTACTTCAAATGGTCCCGACCACCTTGACTTTAATTTTCCTGGAAATAACCTCAAGCGTGAGTTGAACAAAAGTACATGTTGCCCTACCTGAAATTTTTTAGGAATAATATGCTTGTCATGCCAATATTTGATCTTTTCTTTATAAATTTTGGCATTTTCATATGCATGTAGTCGGTGTTCCTCCAATTCACTTAGCTCAAGTAATCGCTTTTCTCCTGCAAAATTAAAATCCATGTTAATAGATTTAATTGCCCAATATGCTTTGTGCTCAATCTCCACAGGTAGGTGACAAGCTTTCCCATAGACTAAACGATACGGCGACATCCCTAGGGGTGTCTTAAATGCCGTTCGGTAAGCCCATAGTGTATCATCTAGCTTTGTAGCCCAATCCTTGCGTGATTTATTCACAGTTTTCTCCAAAATGAGCTTTATCTCTCTATTAGCTAACTCTGCTTGTCCATTGGCTTGAGGATGATATGGAAGTGATGTCTTGTGCCTACAATCATATTTAAACAATAAGGAATCCAATTGTCTGTTACAAAAATGTTTCCCTTCATCACTTACTATGGCCTTGGGTATACCAAATCTACTGAAAATATTCTTTTTAAGGAATCTAAGTACAATCTTAGAGTCATTAGTAGGTGAAGCGATTGCTTCAACCCATTTAGAAACATAATCCACTGCTACTAAGATGTACTTATTATTAAAAGAACTAGGAAATGGTCCCATAAAATCAATACCCCATACATCAAATAACTCAACTTCCAAGAACGTAGTCAGGGGCATTTCATTTTTTCGAGATATATTTCCAGTTCTTTGGCATGCATCACAATTTTTAACATATTCCCTAGCATCTCGGTACATAGTTGGCCAATAAAATCCTGATTGCCATACCTTTGCCACAGTCTTTGAAGTACTGAAGTGACCACCTGTTTCAAGGTTATGACAATGATATAAAACATTATGTACCTCATCTTCAGGAATACATCTACGTATCATACCATCGGCACAATGTCTGTATAGCAATGGTTCCTCCCAAAAGTAACTTTTGACGTCATATAAAAATTTCTTCTTTTGATGATAATTAAACCCCTTTTGAATCTCTCCACTGACCAAGTAGTTAGCAAAATCTGCATACCATGGAGAATTTCTAAGTGCTAGAACAAACTCATCCGGAAAATTCTCTTGAATTGGAACCTGATCTTTGGTTGGGATATATTCCAAACGTGATAAATGATCTGCAACTAGATTCTCCGATCCCTTTTTGTCTTTTATCTCCACATCAAATTCCTGCAATAAAAGAATCCACCGAATTAGTCTAGGTTTTGCATCCTTCTTATGCAGCAAATATTTAAGAGCTGAATGGTCCGTATATATAATGACTTTAGATCATACTAAATAGGATCTAAATTTATCCAAAGCAAATATCACTGCCAATAGCTCTTTTTCTGTCGTTGCATAATTGAGTTGTGCCTCATTTAGCAACTTGCTAGCATAGTAAATGACGTGCAATCGTCCTTCTTTCTTTTGTCCCAAAACTGCTCCAACCGCATAATCACTTGCATCACACATCAATTCAAATGGTAGTGACCAATCGGGTGAAGTTATAATTGGGGCCGAAATCAATTCCTTTTTCAACCTTTCAAATGCAACCAAACAATTGTCATTAAATTGAAAAGGAGTATCTTTACATAATAAATCACATAATGGCTTTACTATTTTAGAAAAATCTTTAATAAAACGTCTATAAAAGCCAGCATGTCCTAAAAAACTCCTTATCCCCTTGACATTGCTTGGGGGTGGCAATTTTTCGATAACTTCTATTTTGGCTTTATCCACCTCAATTCCCTTGGAGGAAATCTTGTGCCCTAAGACAATTCCTTCTTTTACCATAAAATGGCATTTCTCCCAATTCAATACAAGATATGTTTCGTCGCATCTCTGCAAAATCAATTCCAAATTATGAAGACAATGGTCAAAAGATGAACCATACACAGAAAAATCATCCATAAATATCTCCATAATTTTCTCAATATAATCAGAAAAAATAGCCATCATGCATCGTTGAAAAGTTGCAGGAGCATTGCATAAACCAAATGGCATTCTTCTAAAAGCAAAAGTGCCATAAGGACATGTAAATGTGGTCTTCTCTTGATCCTCTGGAGCTATAGCTATTTGATTATATCCTGAAAAACCATCAAGAAAACAGTAAAATTCATATCCAGCTATTCGCTCCAATAATTGATCAAGAAATGGTAGGGGAAAATGATCTTTTCTTGTTACCGTATTTAACTTACGATAATCAATACACACTCTCCACCCTACCACAAGTCTAGATGGAATCAATTCATCATTTTTACCCACGATTGTAGTTATTCCACCTTTCTTTGGTACCACATGAATTGGACTAATCCAAACACTATCGGAGATAGGAAAGACTATACCTGCATCAAGCCACTTAAGAATTTCATTTCTTACCACCTCTTTCATGTTTGGATTGAGTCTTCTTTGTGTTTCCACCACTGGTTTGCAATTGTCCTCCAATAAAATGCGATGCATGCATATAGAAGGACTTATACCTTTAATGTCTGAAATTGTCCATCCAATTGCCTTCTTACGCTTCCTTAGAACTCTTAGCAACTTTGTACACTGCTCATCATCAAGATCAGCACTAACAATTACAGGTAAAGTGCTATTTTCTCCAAGAAATTCATACCTTAGATGAGTTGGAAGTGGCTTAAGCTCTAACCTTGGAGGTTCAATTTCTGAAGGTTGTGAAAACCCTTTTCCTTGGCCAAGACTTTCATACAAATTACTCCTTTTATAAGGTGCTTGAAAATCCAAGTACTTGGCCAATTCTTCAATTTCTTCACAAACATCTTCTTGCTTACCTAAACTCATTAAACAATGCTCAAGAGGATCTAAGTCAAAGTTGACTTGACTCATCTCTTGGGTTAGTTTATCAATTGTGCCAATAGAATAAGCATGATCGGTAAAAGAAGGGTATTTTTCCATTTCATTCAAATTAAATTCTACTTCTTCTTCCCCTACTTGAAACTTAAGCTTGCCATTTTTGACATCAATAATAGTACCTGCAGTAGCTAGAAATGGTCTACCTAGAATAATTGGCATAGATATATCTTCTTCCATATCTAATACCACAAAATCCACTGGAATGATAAATTTTTGAACTTTTATCAATACATTCTCCAACACTCCCAATGGATATCTAATAGACCGATCCGCTAGTTGCAAAGTAATATTTGTGCGTTTAAGCTCATGCAAACCCAATTGTCTAGCCACCGTTAAAGGTATTAATGATACACTAGCACCAAGATCACACAATGCTTTAGAAAAATCAACGTTACCTATGGTGCAAGGTATAGAAAAACTCCCTGGATCCTTCAACTTCGGTGGTAGCTTATTTTGAATAATTGCACTACATTCCTCCGTTAATGCTATTGTTTCGCAGTCTTCCAACTTTCTTTTTCTAGTCATGATTTCCTTGAGAAATTTCGCATAAGACGGAATCTGCAAAATAGCATCGGCAAAAGGAATGTTAATGTGCAATTGTTTGAACAGTTTAACAAATTTTTCAAACTCTTTATCAAACTTATTTTGCTTTAATCATTGTGGAAATGGAATCGCAGGAGGTATTGGAATGGTAACGGAAGATGATGGTTGATTTTCTCTTGATTCCTCCCGGCTATTTTCTTCCACTATCGCCTCTTGGTTCCTCTGCTTTTCTTCTTGTTTTTCATTCTCATCTTTCTCAACTTCCATCACTGGAGGATCTTCTAATTGCTTACCACTATGAAGAGTAATGGCTTTCACATGCTCCTTAGGATTGACCTCTGTTTTGCTAGGTAATTCGCCTTGATTTCGATTATTTAACGAACTAACAATTTGACCAATTTGGACCTCTACATTCCTGTACATTGTAGTGAGTTGGTCCAACCTTCCTTCTACTCGCTCAAATCTGTCTGAAGTAACTTTTGCGAGCTTTTCCACTGCCATCTCCCAACCAGGTTTAGTTTCAGCTTGTTGTTGCCTTGATTGAAATCCCGGTGGATTGGTTGGCCTTGGTTGATTTCCTTGATCCTTCCATCCAAAGTTTGGATGATTTCTCCACCCCGGATTGTAAGTATTCGAGTAGGGGTTATTTTGAGCATTACGATTGTAATTATTGACGAATTGTACCTGCTCAGAATCAACACACTCATTAGTATCATGTTCACCTCCACATATAGAACAACATGTTACATGTGCATTAGATGAACTTGTACCAACTCCACCTTGTCTACTTAGCAACTTCATCACATTATTCATTTGAGCACTCAGCATATTGAGAGTGTCCATTTCTATCATACCTGCGTGACGTCTTGTATTACCTCTCTCATTGGCCCATTGGTAGTTATTTGCTGCCATTTCTTCTATCAAATTATGAGCCTCTTGGGGTGATTTACCCATTAAAGCTCCACCTGCGGCTGCATCAATCATAGTTTTAGTGGAGAAAGATAAACCATTAGAAAATGTTTGTATAATCAGCCATTCAGGTAGTCCATGGTGTGGACATTTCCGTAACAATTCTCTGAACCTTTCCCATGCTTCATATAATGATTCTCCTTCCATTTGACTAAAACCAGTGATATCCATTCTTAGCTTAGCAGTCTTACCGGGTGGAAAATACTTATTCAAAAATGCCCTTGATAAATCATGCCATGTGGTAAAAGTGTTAGGAGCATGAGAGTGTAACCACATTTTTGCCTTATCCCTTAATGAAAATGGGAACAACCGTAACCTAATAGCATCATCACTAACTCCATTCATTTTAATGGTATCACATATTTCTAAGAATGTAGCTAAATGTGTATTAGGATCTTCTACTGCATTACCTCCAAATTGAGATTGTTGAACCATTTGGATAAGTGATGGTTTAATCTCAAAGTTGTTAGCATTTACCGAAGGCCTTGCTATGCTAGTTTGTGAACCTTGTGTTCCCGGTAAAGCAAAATCTCGCAGAACTCGCCTATTTGGGTCATTTTCCACCATTTCTTCTTCAAATGGTAATTCTATCAAGATATCTTCTATTGGCTGCCAAACCTCTTGTTCCTCTTGATGCAGTGTATTCCTCCTTTGTCTCCGCAATGTTCTTTCAATTTCAGGATCAAAAGGTGCGATTTCTTGATTTGATCGGTGCATACACTACAAATAAAAATAAGAGAAATTTTTGCAGTTTTATTTCAACAACTTGGATAAAAACAATGAAAATGTCTAAATTAATAGAGATGACTAGGCCCTAATATTGTCGCTCCCCGGCAACGGCGCCAAAAACTTGACGGGATTTTTACTATCAATGCAAGTTTAATTCCGAATTTACACCCGTTGGACTGCAGGTATACAGGTCGCAATTGTAGTACAAGATGTGTATCGGATCGATCCCACGAGGAGCAATTTAAACAATTACTAAGCCCTTGTTTTCTCTATTATTTAGACTTACAATTAATTTGAGCAGAGAAAATATAATGCTGTAATCTACAACTCTGATATACAAATCTAGTTTAACAAATGCTAAATGCAAATAGCGAAAATTCACTTAAGGAAGATTCTAGGGATGTAGATTCCACTTATGGCAATAAACAACACAAATTAATGGATTTACTTCTTGCTATTATTCTTGTTTAACCAGAGATTCATTTCCAAAATTACCAAGTCTCATTTTCATGATGAAATGGCCTAGAGCAATATAGATTTCCCTATTTTCATGGTGAAATACTACTACTACTCTGTTTTATTTCATGAAATGCTCAATAATCCACCTAAGTGTATCTCTATTTTCATGAACATACAACTCAAGCTCTACTCATGTGTTTCAATTGTTATTACCAATTCTCATTGAATAATAACACTATAAACATGCTATTGGTGATCAATCAATAACAAGTAAGAACAGCTACACAAGTAGACAAGTTAATACAAGATATAACAAGTGTAAATCACATTCAATTAGTATTATTTAGCCATAAGTTTCATCTACTCCCTAGATATAGAAAATTAGCTACTCATGAATGATTTAACAATCAAACTCACAAGTTTATTAATGCAAAACATCATGAAATACAAGTATAAGAAAGGTAAAAGAAAGCTTAGCCAATTGAAGGTAAAGCTCTCCAATTCCTGCTATGTTCTTGTACAAGATGGTTACAAGTGAAAAACCAAATGCTTCTCTAAGAACTCTTAACTAGAGAGAAAATTTGTTGCCAGCAAGAAAACTAGCTACGTATGGTAATCTAGGCTTCTCCCCTATGTTTCTGCATAAAAGGTGGTAGAAATTCCATTCCTCTCACTTCATAATTTCCTCCACTCAGATTTTGTAAAAAGAAGTCAAAGATATGATGTTTCCTTTTGTCCACACTCATTTGGTCTTCTCTTTTATTGCAGAAGCACGTGCCACCGATTTCTGTCCCTCAAAATAGCTGGAAAAGTTGTGAGAAAGGTAAAGAAAAACGGCTGTGCCACTTGCTGAAGAGAGAGACAGATCCGAGCCACGGATCCGAGGGCTGAAAAATGGATCCGAGCTCGGATCAGAGGATCCGAGGACTTCCCATGATGGATCCGAGGTCGGATCGTCCTGACCTCGGATACACTCCGCCAGAAGTACAGACGAGGGGTCGGATCCATCTTGTACACACGGATCCGAGCTCGGATCCGTGTTGAGCAATTTTCCAGTTTTTCACTTCTTCCCTTTTTCTACATTTTTGCTCCCAATTTCTTGTGTACTTTGTCCTCTGGATGACCCTGACATTTCTTTCAACTTGTGCATGAATTTCATACATCAATTACCTTCATAATTTCACAAAATTAACGCATTAATCCACTCATTTATCAATTTCTTAACCCTTAAACAATATTTAAGCAATTATCACCCAAAGAGTTCCAATATGGCTTTAATCTCCTCAAAACATACCAAAAATTCATGCCAAATTCGTACAAAATGTACGTTAAATATTCACTTATCAGTGCTAATAGTGCTTCTTCTTGTTTATATGATTACCAATCCGAATGTGTCCACTATAAATCAAAACCATCTTGAAAATTAGCAATAGAGAAGTTAGCTAATGCACCTCTACTTTGAAAATTAAAAAGTGAACTATTAGCTAATGATTCTAATGCATCTTGGGAGCTAGTTGTAGAAAATCTTCTAATCAATTTGATTTAGCCATAGAAAAGCTAGCAAATGCAACCTCCAACCGTTTTGATAGGGTTGAGGAAATGTTAGATGAATTAACTTCTCACTTTGATAGAATACAAGACCAATTATATGCATTGTGTGAAGGTATTTCTTCTAATAATTTGCAAAATGATCCTAGCATGAATGGTGGAAATGTTGTATGTGAAAATGGATTGCATTTTGATGAAAATGATGAATCTCAATTGTGTTTCAGTGAGCAAATATCCATTTCACATGATAATATCTTTGAAACTAATTTTGAACCTCAAGAGGTGAGTTTTAATGATTCATTTTCACCCCTCTTGAGGAGTGTATTGAAAGTATAGGTTTGAAAAGTATTATTGTCCAAGAAACCCATATGACATCTCCTTTGGTGAATTCTCAAGTGGTGCATATTCAAGGTAATATCTATGACTCACTTGAGATAGGTATGTTTCTTCCACCTCTTATATCGTTTGAATATGTGACTTTTGCTATTAAGCCACCTTTTAATGATCCACTACGACAAAATTTGGTGGATTATTCATTAACAAAACCTCCTTGAGAAATGAGGTGAAAAAGTCGAGCCAATGACTATAAACAAAAGCGCTTATTGGGAGGCAACCCAATGTTTTGGCTATTTTATTTTGGTGTGATTTCATGTTTAAATTATGTATTAAGTTATTTTGTTATTTTTCATTTGTTTCTCATTTTCCATCTTTAGGTTAATATTACTAATGGTTATCAAATGGAACGCATGAAGCATTAGAAATAAGTAGACAATGGTTCGTGAATTTCATGCTTTGACATTTCGATCGCAACAATAGGGGAGTATTACTTTTCTTTATCTTGATTTTCCTTTTTATACATTGAGGACAATGTGCATGTTAAGTGTGGGAGGAAGAATTGAGATTATATATATTGCATGTGATTGACTTGTTGGTTGCAAATATTGGACTTGTGTTTAAATTCAAAATTTTTTCAAAATCTTGTCCAAATTTATGAATTTGCCCCAAATAGTTTCAAAATTTTTCAAATTTATCCAAAAGGGTAACAAGTTTTATACCATTAGTAGTTCAAATTCCTTCTACATTTGAGATAAATATATGTGATTTGGAAACTTCTTTTCTCATTTAATTTGAAAATAACTATTATGTGATTATAATTTGTGCATTTATAGGAAAGTATATCTGGTAAAGTGGAGAAAATTGTGCCTATTTTTTTGCATATTTAATGAAATTTCTTCTCTTTATTTGATTTTATAAGTTAAGTGATAAATATGGTCAATAAGTACAATACTCTTCTTATGATTATTCTTTTGAGGAAATTATTATTATCTTTGCTATTAAAAAAAAAGAAAAAAGTGGAAAGAAAAAATGAAAAAATGAAAAAAGAAGAAAAAGAAAATAAGATTTGTTCTATTCCAATGATTCTTGTACTTAGTAACCGGGTGTTTTCATATAAAAATGTCGACTTTCGCGTAAAACTGTATTTGAATTAAGAGTATGCAAAACAACTTGATATATGAAGTGTTGAGTAACCGGTGATTTTCATCTAAAAATGTCGATTCTCGCGTCAAAAGGCATTATCACGTCTTAAGTAATATTTAGCTATGTTATATGAATAAATATCTTTTTAAGTAGAATAAGAAGATGATCGTGAGTTTAGGAAGCATTTTATTGACCATATGAGTTACTTACTTGTAAGATTGGATAAGGATGAAAAATTGATTTGAATTTGTTATAATGACGGTATAATTGGCTCTCCTTTACTTGATATTATGAGTACTTGAACTTAATTGAATAATTGCATAATGGTTGTTTACCTTGTTTTTGAGAAAATGAAGTGGAATGGTGCACATATGTTTATTTTTAAAAATTGAATCATTGTTGGTTTGTATTTCTTATTGTTTGAGGACAAGCAATGGTTCAAGTGTGGGGGTATTTGACAAGTAGATATTTTGCGTATTTTAAGTGTGTTTTATTAATTAATTTTGGTGTGTTTTAGTCATGTTTATAGCTAATAAACTATGATTCTAGTGAAAATATACATTTTATGGTTAAAGTGTAAAAATTACATTTTATGGATTTTTATGGTAAAAACTTCATATTTTTGTAGGTTTAATGATTCAATCATTAAATAGAGTGCATTGAGAAGATAATTGGATGATTGATGATGTGACGCCCCCACTTCTCCCTAAGACGAACCAAAGGGTATCCGTGGGACGCCTGCCCAACTCTCGCCAGGACTCAAGCAATTCCATTCGAGCTTATTACCAGTCTACACAACACAAGTAAATAACTTAAATACAGTAAATGCGGAAGCGTTCAAGTTTAACAATAGTCATCCATTAACCAACCCGCACGTCGGGTGTTCAAAATACATCTTAAATCCCAAATATACATCACGCCACAAATGTTACATTTCAATTCCAAAAGTACAACCCAAAACCAAGGGTATAGCCAAAATATAATAGAAACCCTAAACAAAAGTACCTCAGGAGGGTTTCTCCAATACATCTCCGAGTTCAATCCTGTTAAGGAAAACAAATCTACAGGGTGAACAAAACGCTCGTGAGGCTAAGGACACACATGCAAGCATGTAGTCTAGATAATAGTCCCAAATAATAGTTCAAGAGATAATTACAAGTAATTAATAAAGCCAGTGAAAGTAAACAGAAACAATTCAAGAATATAGTAATTTTCAAGAGCTAAGTTCCACTTGCTGTGTCGATGACATTCGAATACCTCCCCGCGATGATACTCCGTCAAACGGGTCGGTATTTTCAATCCGTAGAACTCCATTAACTTCCCGTCCGTCCACCGTACACCGCTTCGGGCCTGCACGACATTTATAAGGCGATACTCCACGAGTATGCCAAGCAAGATCTCTCAATAGATCAAGCTTATCATGTGAATCTCATGGCTCACCGAGGTTCCCGACCAAGCCCATTGCGGCTCGAGTTCCCAGGTCAGCCTATGAGTTTGGGCGTCCCCCATGTACATGTAAATGTTGAGGAGATTCACTCCAACGACGTATGCACTCATAGCATACCAAGTCATGTATACAAGTATTTGACAGGTCCAAGCATGTAATTCAGGATATGTAAGTCTAGCAAGTCAAGCCAAGCATGAATCATTTATTTCAAATAAGTACGAGTGCGATAAAGTACACACTCGACTCCATTTTATCAAAACCAGGTAGATTAAGCAAGACAAGCATGTATCAAATTCACAGGAGTTCAAGTAAACATGCACTTGACACTCACCAAGTACTTCCCATGTTGCTTCCTCAACTCCGTGGTTCCTCCAGAGAACTTTTACTAGTGGTATCTGCTTGTTCCTTAACTCCTTTACCTTTCGATCCAGAAGTTTCACCGGTTTCTCCTCATAGGTCAAAATCTCATCAATCTCAACATTTTCCGGTCGTACGACGTGAGAAGGGTCCGGATGGTACTTTCTAAGTATAGATACATGAAACACATTATGGATTCGAGATAAACTCGGCGGTAATTCCAACTTATAAGCTACACTCCCCACACGTTGGATAATCTTGTAAGGCCCTACAAATCTCGGCTGTAACTTTTTTCCTTTTCCAGACATCAAGCTTGTTTTCAAAGGTGTAATCTTGAGAAATACCAAATCTCCAACAGTAAACTCCAAATCCTTTCTCCGATTATCAGCATAACTCTTTTGCCGGCTCTGGGCAGTCTGAATTCTTTGGCGTACCAACCTTACTTTTTCATTAATTTCTTCAATCCAAGATACTGTGGTCGGGTCTAAGATTTTCCGTTCACTTATTTCGTCCCAACAAATTAGAGACCTACATTTTCGACCATAAAGTGCCTCATTCGGGGCCATCTGAATAGAAGAGTGAAAACTATTGTTGTAGGCAAATTCCACTAAAGTCAAAAACTTACTCCAACTCTCTCCAAAATCCAGAACACAAGTCCTTAATATGTCCTCAAGAGTTTGAATTGTCCTCTTAGACTGTCCTTCAGTCTGGGGATGATAAGTGGTACTAAAATTCAACTTAGTCTCCAATACCTCTTGCATCTTTTGCCAGAATCTCGAAACAAATTTCGAATCCCTGTCGGACACGATACTTACAGGTATTCCATGCAACCTAATGATCTCATCCAAATACAACTTGGCCAGCTTCTCTAACAGGTATTTCATATTAATCGGTAGAAAATTGGCCGATTTGGTTAATCTATCCACTATCACCCAAATAGCATCATGGCTTCTTTGTGTCCTTGGCAATCCCGATACAAAACCCATGGTAATATTTTCCCATTTTCACTCAGGTATCTCCAAGGGTTGCAAAAGTTCTGACGGTTTCTGATGTTCGACCTTAACCTGTT
Source organism: Coffea eugenioides (assembly GCF_003713205.1). NCBI lineage: Eukaryota > Viridiplantae > Streptophyta > Magnoliopsida > Gentianales > Rubiaceae > Coffea > Coffea eugenioides. Next base: position 9,562,677 of record NC_040039.1, read on the forward strand.
GGCAAACTAAGCATGTTTGGACAAATTGGGCAATTTCCTTCTTCATATTCTCCCACCAATAAAGACTCTTCAAGTCCTGGTACATTTTATTCCTTCCAGGATGTACCGTAAACTTCGATCGGTGTGCCTCTTCTAAGATTTTCTTCTTAAGTCCTTTATCCTTTGGCACTACTATCCGATTCCGAAATCTCAATATTCCATTTGACCCCAAATTAAAATTCATCTTGTCTCCCATTTTAACCTTTTTCACCCACTTTTGCACTTCAGTGTCCTTTTCTTGAGATTTCTTACTGCGTTCCAACAAAGTGCAATTCACTACGATATTCCCCAAAATGACCTTCCTCGGTTTCAGTCGAGAATTCCAATAACTAACTTCTTCCAACAACTAAAATTTCTTAACCATCAATCCAGCTACTTGTACTTGACGGCTCAAAGCATCGGCTACTACATTGGCTTTTTCGGGATGATATTTAATTGTACAATCATAGTTCTCCAGAAATTTCATCCATCTACGTTGCCTCAAATTCAGCTCCTTTTGAGAAAATAAATACTTAAGGCTTTTGTGGTCTGTAAAAACCTCAAATGTCACTCCGTACAGATAATGCCTCCATTTCTTCAAAACAAAGACCACAGCTGCTAACTCCAAATCATGAGTCGGGTAATTTCCTTCATGCGATTTCAATTTTCTAGAGGCATATGCTATCACTCTGTCATTTTGTATTAGAACACACCCCAATCCTTCCTTAGAAGCATTCGTGTAAACCACAAAACTATTCTGTCCACTTGGTAGAGCTAACGCAGGTGCTCTTGTCAACTGTCTTTTCAACTCCTTAAAATTTTTTTCACACTTAGGACTCCATAGAAACTTTCCATTTTTCTTGATCAATTCAGTTATGGATCCAACAATTTTTGAAAAATCCTGGATGAATCTCCGGTAATACCCTGCCAATCCTATAAAATTTCAAACTTTCATTGGGTTTTCCGGTCTTTTCCACTTTGAAATAGCTTCAACCTTAGCTGGATCTAGTTTAATCCCATCCTTAGAGATTATATGCCCTAAGAAAGTCACTTCTTTTAGCCAGAATTCACACTTGCTAAACTTAGCATATAATTGGTGTTCTCTCAAAGTTTGTAAAACAATCCTCAGGTGTTTTTCATGCTCTTTCACATTCTTAGAATACACCAAAATATCATCAATGAACACTACCACAAATTGATCCAAATAAGGCGTAAAAACCCTATGCATTAAATCCATGAAAGCGGCAGGTGCATTTGTTGATCCAAATGGCATCACGACAAACTCAAAATGCCCCTACCTAGAGTTAAAAGCAATCTTGGGTATATCCTTCTCCAAAATCCTCAATTGATAGTAGCCCTGTCTCAAATCCAACTTCGAGAATACTACCGCCTCTTGCAATTGGTCAAATAACTCATCAATATGGGGCAACAGGTATTTATTCTTAATTGTAACATCATTCAAGCCTCGGTAGTCTATACACAGTCCCAGACACCCGTCCTTCTTCTTAACAAATAAAACTGGGGCTTCCCACGGCGAATCACTTTCCTGTATAAAATTCCGTTCTAACAAATCTTGTAGTTGCAATTTCAACTCCTTCAATTCGGGTGGGGCCATTCGATATGGCGTCTTAGAAATAGGGGCTACTCCCGGAGTTACATCGATCTTAAAAGATATTTCCCGTTCCGGGGGTAGGGACTCCAATTCTTCAGGAAAAACATCGAGAAATTCTTTCACAACAGGCATGTCTTCCAAATTTACCTTATCACTAGGGATGTTGATAAGGAAAGCCACATATCCTTGAACTCCTTTACTTAACAACTTTCTAGCCCGGATCCCTGAGATAAGTGCAGACGAAACTAATTTACCCCTTACATCCAGTTTCAAGGTTGCTTCTCCTGGAATACGCAACTCTACAATCTTCGTCGTACAGTTTAACTGAACATTATAACGGACTAACCAATCCATCCCCAAGATTACATCATATCCCTTAATCGTCAAATCTATCAAATCAGCCAATAATTTTCGTTCCCCAATCCAGACTTCACTCTATACACCAAGTTAGTAATTAGACTTTGATCCCCAATAGGCGTTTTAACCTCTAGATCATAAGGTAACTTAATTGGATTCAAGTCTATCCCACTCATGAAGTTAGGATTTACAAAAGAATGTGTAGCACCTAGATCAATTAAAACCCTAACTAAACGGTGAAAGATTGGGATTGTACCTTCTACCACCTCAGTCGCCTCAGGAACTTGTTGATAATCCAGTGCATAAACCCTGGTCGGTACTTTCGATCGGCTCCCTCCAACACTGGTTTGCTTAGAGGCTGACTTTTCCGGTCTCTGGGTATCACCTCCAGTCTTCATTTTGTTCGGACAGTTCGCGAGCTGGTGCTCGGTACTGCCGCAGGCCAAGCACTTCCCAAACTTCCTCCAACAGTCATTTTCAGAATAGTTGGATTTTCCGCAGTACCCACACGTAACTTGAGGGGTCACTGCTGAACCACTAGAAGGCGCTCTCCTTGCCTGTGTCAGTCCACTACGACCTCCTCTAGATAAAGCTCCTCTCGAAGCTCCGGCAGTCCTCAGTCCTCTCGCTCCTCTTCCCATTTTGGAAGGCTGTGTACTTTTACTAGTTTGTCCAGAGATATGGTTAGAAAAGTTTCTTTTTCTATTGTGGAAGTCCCTCACTTGCATCCTTGCATTTTCTACCCTTTGAGCTTTCTCTAGTGCCTCAGTGAACGTAGAGATTTGGGCTGCAGCCAAGCCCTCTTGTATCTCCACATAAAGTCCCTGAACAAACCGTCTAATCCTTTTTCGCTCATTGGTCACCAATTCGGGAGCGTACTTTGAAAGTTTAGTAATTTTTTCTTCATACTCAACTACACTAAGAGTTCCCTGTTTCAGTTTGATAAATTCATCCTCCCTCTTCTCTTGGATTAAGGGCGGAAGAAACTTTTCATTAAATTCCCTTGTGAAATTCTCCCAAGTCCAAGGGGTTTGAGTTCTCTCCCATTTTCCTTTTATCAGATCCCACCAAGTACGGGTTACTCCCTCAAATTGGAAAGCAGCGAAGTTCACTCGCCTATCCTCAGTGTAATTTAGAGCGGCGAATATGTTGGTCATCTTCTCTAACCAATTCTCCGCTACTTCAGGGTCGGGTTCACCAATAAATTTAGGCGGGTTGAACTTTAGAAATCTTTCCAAGGCTCTATCCTCTCATCTTTCCTGACCCTCAAGTTGGTTGAACGGTCCACAGTAGGACTATCAGGAGGAACCTCCTCCTCAGGATCCTCCTCCGGATCCTCCTTCTCAGAGTTATGGACTGCCTCCATCGCCTCATCCACTAGCCTAGTAGCATGAGTCAAAATCCTGGAAGCCCGACCACGGACCTCCCCTCTCAAACTAGTAAGTCGAGCCCTAGTACTCTCGAGCTCCTCACGAACAACTGCGGATGTGGCCACCTCACCCTCTATCATCTCCTCAAGCTCGGCAATCCGCTCACCCTGAGCGCCCACCATCTGTCTCAGCTCGTCCACCTCTGCCTGTAACTCTCGGTTAAGATCCACCAGCTGACGACGCTCGCCGTCCAGAGCAAGCACAAGATGATTCGGGTAGGCGAAGGTCAACCTACACGGATACTGGGGATACCTAGTAGCAGGTGAATAGCGTACACGAGCTCCCCCCTAGAGCTCGGTAGTAAATAGGCCTAAGGGGCTCTACATGGCCATTCCCATTAGCCGCTAGGGCTCCATTTCCGTTCTCCATCCCTGCAAAACAATCACACTTTTCGGTTAGAAACTTAATCACTACCTAGTCCGGATATCCCGCAATGCATGCCTAACTTAATTACTAGTTCATCCCAAATGTCACTTGAGGTAAGACTAATGCAGTTGCGAGCTCGCCCCAAGTATCACTTAAGGTATGACTAAGTCATCCTCTATCGAATCTTAAAGGTAGAGTATCTAATATGTCTCCCATATAGATTTCTAACCTAGCGCTAACCTAGCGCTCTGATACCAACTGTGACGCCCCCACTTCTCCCTAAGGCGAACCAAAGGGTATCCGTGGGACTCCTGCCCAACTCTCGCCAGGACTCAAGCAATTCCATTCGAACTTATTACCAGTCTACACAACACAAGTAAATAACTTAAATACAGTAAATGCGGAAGCGTTCAAGCTTAACAATAGTCATCCATTAACCAACCCGCACGTCGGGTGTTCAAAGTACATCTTAAATCCCAAATATATATCACGCCCCAAATGTTACATTTCAATTCCAAAAGTACAACCCAAAATCAAGGGCATAGCCAAAATATAATAGATACCCTAAACAAAAGTACATCAGGAGGGTTTCTCCAATACATCTCCGAGTCCAATCCTGTTAAGGAAAATAAATTTACAGGGTGAGCAAAATGCTCGTGAGGCCAAGAACACACATGCAAGCACGTAGTCCAGATACCAGTCTCAAATAACAGTTCAAGAGATAATTACAAGTAATTAATAAAGCCAGTGAAAGTAAACAGAAATAATTCAAGGATATAGTAGCTCTCAGGAGCTAAGTTCCACTTGCTGTGTCGATGACATTCGTATACCTCCCCGCGATGACACTCCGTCAACTAGGTCGGTATTTCCAATCCGTAGAACTCCACTAACTTCCCATCCGTCCACCGTACACCGCTCCGGGCCCGCACGATATTTATAAGGCGATACTCCACAAGTATGCCAAGCAAGATCTCTCAATAGATCAAACTTATCATGTGAATCTCATGGCTCACCGATGTTCCCGACCAAGCCCATGCCGGCTCGAGTTCCAAAGTCGGCCTATGAGTTTAGGCGTCCCCCATGTACATGTAAATGTCGAGAAGATTCACTCTAACGACGTATGCACTCATAGCATACCAAGTCATGTATACAAGTATTTGACAGGTCCAAGCATGTAATTCAGGATATGTAAATCTAGCAAGCCAGGCCAAGCATGAATCATTTATTTCAAATGAGTACGAGTGTGATAAAGTACACACTCGACTCCATTTTATCAAAACCAGGTAGATTAAGCAAGACAAGTATGTATCAAGTTCACAGGAGTTCAAGTAAACATGCACTTGACACTCACCAAGTAGTAAGTAGTCTCAACCGAAATTTAAGCGTTCACCGTGGGATCCTCTTGAGGGTTCTCGTGTGCGCTTGGGCAAATATTAGTGAAGTATCACTCATATATCCCAATTATCAAGGAAGATTGTACACTAGTACAATCTAAAGAAATTTCATGAAAACGAACCTCAATTACTCGTAAATCGAGTTTAAATGGAGTTTCTTAAAGTAAACGGGTAATCGAGTTTTCATTTTGGGAAATCAAGTATAAAACGTTCAAGAAATATTGAAGCAATAAGGAGTACTTGAAAACTCCCTTCCCTTAAAATTTGGAAAAACTTCAGGTTTGATATGATATTTTGAAAAATTGTATCTCACATTCTACATGTCAAAAATTGGAAAAATTGGTGCCGTTGGAAACCTCTTTGAAAGTACTAAAAGTTTTTAGAAGGCACTTTTCCATGATTCTAAATGAAAGATACTCAAAAATGAGCTCAAAGTTACTGTTTTCGGGCATTTAAGGTTGTGTCGGGGTTGGTTTTTCGCTAACTTTGGAAATCCAGAAAAATTCACACGTTCCGAACCAGCCTCTGAAATTTGTAACTCAGTTAAAGTTGAAAGTAAGGTTTATAACAGAACAAGCATATCAAGAATCGGAGTTTTGAGCACCGAGATACGGTAGCTCAAAGTTTGGGAAAATTTGAAACTGTTGAACAAATTTTCAGATTTGAGTTTCCGACTTTGGGACTTTAGTTAGGTATCGAAATGGATTTGGATTGGTACAAAATTTGGCAGTATAATACTTCTATATAAAGGGTATCCCTCTATGAAATTTCATGGAAAAATACTTTTGGAAAGGTAGTCAACCAACCAACTAAAGTTTCAAAAAATTTCTAAGGCAAAACTGCCTTGAGTTTTTCGTTCTTCATTTCCAAACATTTGGCCCAGAAAATCCTTCAAACTTGGTTAATTTGTGTAGGAAAAGCCTAAGAAACAGTCATGGTACATTTGGTAAGTGTTTATCTCCAAGAAATTCAATTGACAAGTTCACACCAAGTCAAATATCAAATCTGCCCAGAATTTAGGGTTTTCAAGAACAGGGCAGGTTTCGTAATTTGGTCACAAATCACTCAATTCAGCTCTGAATTGAGAATGGTTGGTGGCATTGGAAAACAAATTCGTAAAGCTTCAATTTCTCAGAGAAATTGTTTTGAAATTCAGTACACAACTAGCTCAAATTCGAGCCTCAAGTTGCAGCTTCTGAACTTCGTTCCAGGAAAATAGAGAAACAGAACAGTCATCTTTAAATGGTTGGTAGGGCTACTCGGATGGAATTTGGGGTTTTATTTTATACTGTTGGAAATTTGGGAATGTTTAGTTTTAAATGCCATTGACGGCATGTGATTTTGACGACGGAGTACAGAGTTATGGATAAAACAAGCGAGCTGTCTGAGCATTACAGGAATAGTTTTCCAGATTTACTAGCTTCACGAAATTAATCCATTTGACCAACTAAACCTCAATATTTTTCAATGAAATTTTATACGCCATCTATACAACATATAAACATCATATACCAGCCATTAAATCCCCAAAATTCTGCAGAAATAGGTACGTTCAAAGCAGGGGCAGAATCGGAACTTTTTACCCCATGCACTCCTTGAAGTTTATACTAATAATACACCGTTAATCTACCATTTTGAGCACTAAACCAACATTAAATCCATCATCAAGCATGAGATCAGCCCTCAAGACAAAGGTGGGAGTTCATAGAGCCCACCCATTTCATTTTACACCATAAACAAGCTAACCAATGGCATACTAGAGCTTAATCATGCAATATAACTTCCACAAGATAAGATACTATGAGTCGATCATTATGTACCTCCTTGGTGTGCAAAGACCAGAAATTTCGGCCCCCCTTTTGTCCAAGAAAAATCGTGAAAGCTCCCTTCCTTTATAGCTTAAGATGATCCTCTAGTGTAGAGTTAAGTGTTCTCCAATTTTTGTGTGAATTGGGTGAGTTTTTGTGAGGTTTTGTGAAGAAGAAATGAAGAGCAATGGAGTCTTGAGAGAGGAGGGTGGTGGCCGGCAGTTTCTGGTGAGGAAGAGAGAGAGGGAAACTAATTTTTTGAAACTTTTTAGAGAAGCTTAATGAATGGTAGCTTGTGTGTACAAAAGTCAACTTTGAATAGTGTAGCGCGCGCATTTCGTGCTCAAATTCTCTCGCGTTCATTTCACTAGTGCACTAAACCTCTAGTACACTTATATTCATACAAATATTATTCACTCTTAATTGTTCCAAAATAAGGGTCTAAAGTCCCTCAATTAAAATCGCATGTGTGAAAATGCGTACCACCAATTTAAGCGCGATAACGCGAAACCTTCGAGAAATTCCTATAACAATTATACTACTAACTATCACTTGAGTACCTAAACATAAAACTACCTATTTTAGGACCATTGTACAAGTCTCCAATTTTTCAAACTTATTGTATTCTCAATCAGTTAAAATTTTCCAAACGCGTTTTCACTTTTTCACTAAACAAGCTTCAAAGAAAAATAATTTTTTGAAACGAGACACTTTAAAACTATATCGAAACTATAATACCATGTACTTAGGTCTAATAAGGTTAGAAAATATTATTCGTGGCAAAAATCCAAATAAATAATAGATTTAGCCAAAAATAATAGGGATTTAAAAATAATAGTTTTTTGAGTCCTCACAGATGATGGTTTAAAGTGATAAAAATAAATATGAAGTGTAAAAGAGAAAATGCAATTAAGAACAGAAGAATGCAAGAAAAGTCAGTTTTGGCAACCTGTGGTATTTCGGCTATATCTTGGGTTATACACATTGGATTAAGATGATTCTTAAACCATTTTGAAGCTAAGAGACAGATCTACATTCGGTATGAGACATCAAAGTCCAGTTCAGCCGTATTCCTAGTCAAAAAGTTGAAATACAGAAGTCAAAGTCTGCTGTCAAAAATTGACAATAGAGCTCTGACCAGTCAGTGGTATTTTGATCATATCTTGGTCCTCAGAGCTCCAGATTGGATAATTCTTGATGTTTTGGAAAGCTAAGTCAAATATCTACAACTTTTGTGTTTTACAGAAGAGCTATTTCGGCTTCAAACATCGAGAAAATATCAGTTGAAAATGTGCATGATAGCTGTAATTTGCTGACCAACTTGCCTTGTTTACACACAACCTTTCCAACTCAATTTTGGTTGTATCTGACCAAAAATAAGTTGGAAAGTTGGAAAGACAATTAAAGAGAATTTCAAGATTCAATTTTGTCAACTAGAAACAACTTCTCTTGAATTCTCTATAAATGGCAGCCTTTGAAAACCATTTTGATAACCTTGGAAGGCAAGAAAGAACTCCACAAAAAATGTAGTCTTCACTAATTTTGTTTGGTTCATTAGTATAGTATAGGTAGAGTAGTTTTTCCTTCTTGTATTTGTATCTAGATTTGCATGAAGATTGGAGAAGCAAAGATGGAGAGTTAGAGCTCATGTGACAAGGGTGACATCTCTCCTATCACTTTCTCTTTTGTAATTGATTTCATGTTTAGCTATAATACAAGTTTGGCTTTGTTTTTCTTCATGTTTTTCTAAAGTTCATGCCTAGAGTATGGATGAAATTTCTATATCTTGTTTATGATGTTTACTTAGTTATTTGGTGATATTATTTTGAGCAAGTTATTTATCACTTTTGTTTTTCTAATCATGATTAACCGGCCATTAGTTGTGATTATCTAAAGGTGTTAAATTTGCAATGAAAATTGGAATTTAACACTAGTTCAAAGAAATGATAAACCTAGGGAGTACACTCACGAGAGTAGAGGTGCACCTATGTGACTTTAGTGACTTGTTTCATGTAATTTCATAAAAGAAATGAACTCGTAATTAATTCATAACCACGAGAGTAGGTATGATTTAGCTACAAGTATAGTTGATTCACTACGAGAGTAGGTTTCACATATATTAGGAAATTACGCCATAACTAGCCAAGATAATAGCATTCACTTAACCGGTAACTTCATTTACAAGAGTAGTAAGAAATTCCATATCTCTAGGAGCTTTCTAGTATTATTTTCGTTACTTTTATATTTATGGTAGTCTAGATAATAAAGAAATTTGAAAACCACCGGTAATTGCAATCTTCCCTGTGGGATCGACCCTTAATCCCCTATACTCGCTCACGATTCGTATACTTGCGATAAATCGCGCGTGGCATATTTAGAAATTTATAAATATAAAACTTGATTAGGATGAGTTTAATGTTATATGTATTCTCCGCGCCCGTCAAGTTTTTGGCGCCGTTGCCGGGGAAGATTTGGCAATATCGGTGTGAAGAGCAACTTTATTCGTTTAGACATTTTATTAGTTATAGTGTGAAAGTTATTTTCTGTTATTTTAGTGTTTTATGTTTGTATGCATTTTATCACCTATTCTTCTTACTAATTTTGCTCTTAAATTGTTTAAAAGCAATTTTAGGTAATGAGAAGGGTAGGTCAATTTGGAAGACAATGCTTGAGAAATGTAAGATTGGCAATGGATGGTTACCAAGTGCAAAACTCCTTCAATAGAGGTAACCAAGAAATTACTGAAGGTATGTCTTTTGAAGATGGTTTAAGGTGCTTAAAGGCAAAATTTAATGTTATTATGTTACAAGTTCAAATGGACACAATTAGGCATGAAATTGAGCAAAGGAGGAATGCTAATGCTTTTAACTCTTATCATGTGATTTGTAACTTGTGTGGAGGTTATCATGCTACTCATACAAGTAGACAAGCACAAAATATGGATTATTATGCTGAATTTGAGCATTGTAATCCTTATCTTGATCAATATGATCCTAATTGGGGCAATTCTTGTGCTTATAGTTGGGATAATCAATGTGCTAATAATGCTTCTTCTTGTTTATATGATTACCAATCCGAATGTGTCCACTATAAATCAAAACCATCTTGGAAATTAGCAATAGAGAAGTTAGCTAATGCACCTCTACTTTGAAAATTAAAAAGTGAACTATTAGCTAATGATTCTAATGCATCTTGGGAGCTAGCTGTAGAAAATCTTCTAATCAATTTGATTTAGCCATAGAAAAGCTAGCAAATGCAATCTCCAACCGTTTTGATAGGGTTGAGGAAATGTTAGATGAATTAACTTCTCACTTTGATAGAATACAAGACCAATTATATGCATTGTGTGAAGTTATTTCTTCTAATAATTTACAAAATGATCCTAGCATGAATGGTGGAAATGTTGTATGTGAAAATGGATTGCATTTTGATGAAAATGGTGAATCTCAATTGTGTTTCAGTGAGCAAATATCCATTTCACATGATAATATCTTTGAAACTAATTTTGAACCTCAAGAGGTGAGCTTTAATGATTCATTTTTCACCCCTCTTGAGGAGTGTATTGAAAGTATAGGTTTGAAAAGTATTATTGTCCAAGAAACCCATATGACATCTCCTTTGGTGAATTCTTAAGTGGTGTATATTCATGATAATATCTATGACTCACTTGAGATAGGTATGTTTCTTCCACCTCTTATATCATTTGAACATGTGGCTTTTGCTATTAAGCCACCTTTTAATGATCTACAATGGTGGATTATTCATTAACAAAACCTCCTTGAGAAATGAGGTGAAAAAGTTTAGCCAATGACCATAAACAAAAGCGCTTATTGGGAGGCAACGCAATGTTTTGGTTATTTTATTTTGGTGTGATTTCATGTTTAAATTATGTATTGAGTTATTTTGTAATTTTTCATTTGTTTCTCATTTTCCATCTTTAGGTTAATATTACTAATGGTTATCAAATGGAATGCATGAAGCATTGGAAATAAGTAGACAACGGTTCGTGAATTTCATGCTTTGAAATTTCGATCGCAACAATAGGGGAGTATTACTTTTCTTTATCTTGATTTTCCGTTTTATACATTGAGGACAATGTGCATGTTAAGTGTGGGAGGAAGAATTGAGATTATATACATTGTATGTGATTGATTTGTTGGTTGCAAATAATGGACTTGTGTTTAAATTCAAAATTTTTTCAAAATCTTGTCCAAATTTATGAATTTGCTCCAAATAGTTTCAAATTTATCCAAAAGGGTAACAAGTTTTATACCATTAGTAGTTCAAATTCCTTCTATATTTGAGATAAATATATGTGATTTGGAAACTTCGTTTCTCCTTTAATTTGTAAATAACTATTATGTGATTATAATTTGTGCATTTATAGGAAAATATATCTTGTAAAGTGGAGAAAATTATGCCTATTTTTTTGCATATTTAATGAAATTTCTTCTATTTATTTGATTTTATAAGTTAAGTGATAAATATGGTCAATAAGTACAATACTCTTCTCATGATTATTCTTTTGAGAAAATTATTATTATCTTTGCTGTTAAAAAAAAAGAAAAAAATGAAAAAATGAAAAAAATGAAAAAAAGAAAAAAATAAGAAAAAATAAAATAAGATTTGTTCTACTCCAATGATTCTTGTACTTAGTAACCGGGTATTTTCATCTAAAAATGTCGACTTTCGCGTAAAACGGTACTTGAATTAAGAGTATGCAAAGCAACTTGAGTATGTGAAGAGTTGAGTAACCGGTGATTTTCATCTAAAAATGTTGATTCTCGCGTCAAAAGGCATTGTCACGTCTTAAATAATATTTAGCTATGTTATATGAATAAATATCTTTTTAAGTAGAATAAGAAGATGATCATTAGTTTAGGAAGCATTTTATTGACCATATGAGTTACTTACTTGTAAAATTGGGTAAGGATGAAAAATTGATTTGAATTTGTTATAATGACGGTATAATTGGCTCTCCTTTACTTGATATTATGAGTACTTGAACTTAATTGAATAATTGCATAATGGTTGTTTACCTTGTTTTTTGAGAAAATGAAGTGGAATGGTGCACATATGTTTATTTTCAAAATTTGAATCATTGTTGGTTTGTATTTCTTATTGCTTGAGGACAAACAATGGTTCAAGTGTGGGGGTATTTGACAAGTAGATATTTTACGTATTTTAAGTGTATTTTATTAATTAGTTTTGGTGTGTTTTAGTCATGTTTATAGCTAATAAACTATGATTCTAGTGAAAATATACATTTTATGGTTAAAGTGTAAAAATTGCATTTTATGGATTTTTATGATAAAAACTTCATATTTTTATGGGTTTAATGATTCAATCATCAAATGGAGTGCATTGAGAAGATAATTGGATGATTGATGATGGTTTAAAGTGATAAAAATAAAATATGAAGTGTAAAAGAGAAAATGCAATTAAGAACAGAAGAATGCAAGAAAAGTCAGTTTTGGCAACCTATGATATTTCGGCTATATCTTGAGTTATACACATTGGATTAAGATGATTCTTAGACCATTTTGAAGATAAGAGACAGATCTACATTTGGTATGAAGATATCAAAGTCCAATTCAGCCGTATTCCTAGTCAAAAAGTCGAAATACAGAAGTCCAAGTCTGCTATCAAAAACTGACAATAGAGCTCTGACCAGTCAGTGGTATTTTGATCATATCTTGGTCCTCAGAGCTCTAAATTGGATAATTCTTGATGTTTTGGAAAGCTAAGTCAAATATCTACAACTTTTGGGATTTATAGAAGAGCTATTTCGGCTTCAAACATCGAGAAAATATCAGTTAAAAATGTGCACGATAGCTGTAATTTGCTGACCAACTTGCCTTGCTTACACACAACCTTTCCAACTCAATTTCGGTTGTATCTGACCAAAAATAAGTTGGAAAGTTGGAAAGACAATTCAAGAGAGTTTCAAGATTCAATTTTGTCAACTAGAAACAACTTCTCTTGAATTCTCTATAAATGGCAGCCTTTGGAAACTATTTTGATAACTTTGGAAGGCTAGAAAGAACTCCACAAAAAATGTAGTCTTCACTAGTTTTTCTTGATTCATTAGTATATTATAGGTAGACTAGTTTTTCCTTCTTGTATTTGTATCTAGATTTGCATGAAGATTGGAGAAGCGAAGATGGAGAGTTAGAGCTCATGTGACAAGGGTGACATCTCTCATATCACTTTCTCTTTTGTATTTGATTTCATGTTTAGCTATAATACAAGTTTGGCTTTGTTTTTCTTCATGTTTTTTTAAAGTTCATGCCTAGAGTATGGATGAACTTTCTATATCTTGTTTATGATGTTTACTTAGTTATTTAGTGATATTATTTTGAGCAAGTTATTTATCACTTTTGCTTTTCTAATCATGATTAACCGGTCATTAGTTGTGATTATCTAAAGGTGTTAAATTTGCAATGAAAATTGGAATTTAACACTAATTCAAAGAAGTGATAAACCTAGGGAGTACACTCACGAGAGTAGAGGTACACCTATGTGACTTTAGTGACTTGTTTCATGTAATTTCATAGAAGAAATGAACTTGTAATTAATTCATAACCACGAGAGTAGGTATGATTTAGCTACAAGTATAGTTGATTCACTACGAGAGTAGGTTTCACATATATTAGGGAATTACGCCATAACTAGCCAAGATAATAGCATTCACTTAACCGGTAACTTCATTTGCAAGAGTAGTAAGGAATTTCATATCTCTAGGAGCTTTCTAGTGTTATTTTCGTTACTTTTATATTTATGGTAGTCTAGATAATAAAGGAATTCAAAAAACACCGGTAATTGCAATCTTCCCTGTGGGATCGACCCTTAATCCTCTATACTCGCTCACGATTCGTATAGGGTTAAATCGCGCGTGGGGTATTTAGGAATTTATAAATGTAAAACTTGATTAGGATGAGTTTAATGTTATATGTATACCCCATGCACGTCACTATCCTACTACTCAGAATGTGCAAGAGCTACATCTCTGCACTCCAAGTTTCTCTCGTATGTCTCTCTATTTTTTTCTTGCAAGATTTGGCTATTTGAAGACAAAGGAAGTCAAGAAAATGAGACCTACACTTCCCTTTTACAGCTGGTAATGTTTCTCCCATGTCTAGCATTGCATGTGACTTGTTGGAGGTTAAATTGAGTTTTTCACGTAAAGAGCTGCCTTCTCTGACCACAATCCGGCCATAAATCCGGCCATAAATCCCTCCAAGTTTCGGCCGGATTGCTACATTTTGGTGCACTTTTGTTCAATTTCCAGTTCTGCTCCGATTTTACGTCAATTTCAACTAAACGTTTCTTGATGATAAAGGCTGATTTAGCTCTTGACCAAAACATAAAACTTGTAGCCCTTTGCGTTAGCTTTCCAATGTATCAAGAATCACCTCATTTGGATCTGTGTAGGTTGAGAAATGATCAAAATACCCTTGACTACTCATTGCCCTGTTTCAGGTTCGACCAAATGAAATTGGCTACTGTACTTTGGCTTTTTGACTTGGAAAACCTTCAAAATGGATTCAGATGCCTTCACCAAAGTTGTAGATCTATTTCTTATCTTCAAATTGGTTCAAGAATCATCTTAATCCGATTACTGTAGCTCAAGTTATAGGCGAAATACGAAAATGTGTCAAAATTGTCAAAATACACAAAATCCAAGTAAAAAGTGATAAAAACCTCATTTAATCACTTAAAAGCATTTTTCACTAATTATAGCCAAAATGATTCATTTTCTTCTAGTAACATAATCAAAGTGACTAAAAATAATATAAAATGTCATACAATTAAAACGTAAATTAGTCACTTATTAGTAAAAAAGCTGATTTGGCCTCCTTCATAGAGTATTTTGGTGTCAAAGTCAGCACCTGTTACTAGGGCTAGTTTGTGACCAGAGGAAAGTGTGAAATACAGAAAGTAAAAACTGGCCTTCAAACCAGTTCAATCTCACCTGGTTTGAGGAAAAGATGGTTGAGAAAAAGATGATTGTATGAGAGTGTTAACTATCTTTTTTTCTATATGAGTTGCTTACTTGTGGAGTTAGGTTAAGGTGAGAGATTAAACTGAACGTGGTTAAATTTGAGTATAATTATCTCTACTTTACCAAATGTTACGAGTATTTAGTGTAATTTGAATGATTGCATAATGGTTGATTACTGATTTATGGGATTTAAATTTGAAAAAGTATGTTATTTGGCTAGGCACTTGGATCATTTGCAGTGTAGTTGTTGATATTGCTTTTTGAAGGTGTTTCATATTGATTTTGAGTCAATTTGTAAGGTCAACTTGTATAAGTTGTTCATTTTTGTCTTTAATTTGCACCTTGAGTTGATAGATGAATTAGTTGTGATTTTGTCATTTTACTTGCAAAATCTCTTTGTTTTTGTAGGAAAAATGATCAAACTTAATTGAAAGTGAAATGGTGAACTAATAAAGTGAATGATTAGAAGGTTGAGAAGTCACAACAATGTTTAAAAGAGATGGTGCAACTCAAGGATGAAGAATGGGAATCTTCAAAAAAAAAAAAAAAAAGAAACCCTCAAGAGTTTCTTAGCAGATTCTACATGGGATTATGGGTAGGATATTTACTTCAAAAAGAAAAGCAAAGAATCACGTGCTCTGCATACTCCCTGGAAAAATCCCTCGAGGGATTGGTGATGGCTGCAAGTTGTCAACTTGAATGATTTTTTTTGTTTCTTTGTTCATGTTTGACATGATATAAAAGGACACCTTGTACCAAGTTTTGGTGATCTAGGAGATTTTCTTGACTCTAAGCAAGAAAGAAACGCATTATTGGAGAAGAGAGACTAGATCCTGTAGAGAAGAAGAACTTTTTCTTCTCTTTCCTTTCTAGCTTAGTTTAAGTGTAGTTCTAGATCTAGTTTTTATTTTCCTTGAAGAGCTTAAAGAACTCTTGGTGTAATAATGTTTTTTTTTATGGCAATGAAGATGTTGAAACTTGAAGTTTTGTTTCTTCATTTGAACGAGCATTTCTTCCTCTTTACTCTCTTTGTTGTTTCATTAATACTTAATTACATTGAAGATATGAGATTATTGTTAATTCTTCTATGTCTAGCTAAATCTTCTCGTTCTAGGGATGGATGAACCTATTTGTGCTTTGATTATGGATGAATAAAGTTGATTATTACTATATCTTGTGCGTGCTAGCTCATCTATTCTTGTTTTAACACTTGTGAATGCTTGATTACCATTTGCAAGCCATGATAGTTGTTGTTAATCTATCGAAGTAGTTAACAATGATGGAAATGGAATAGGTGAAACCTAGGGAATAGGCACACAAAAGTAGTGGTACAGTTAAGTGGATATTTTGGCATTTCTAGATCTAGATTAAGTTTTCACTTATGATTTCACCATAAAAGTAGAGAAACTATAGTATTGGCTAGAGTTAGGTCATTGGCGAGAGCAAGTTCCAATGGCTTGAGTGAAATGCATCCATAGCATGATAAGTGCTTCAATGATAATTGACCATTTCATCCATAGTTAGGTACATGTAATGGATTCTATGCCCTAAAACATTTGTATTTAGTTGAATGTCTTCAATTTATTAATTTTCCTTGCATAGTTTTAGCATTATTGCTATTTTACTTAGTTAAAATTTTTTATTTCTCTAGGTAATCGAGTGAACTAGAAGTTTTAGTAGTTGGAAGTGATCCTCGTAGGATCGATCCTAACTCCCTAGTATTACGAGTCACGACCTATATACTTGTAGTGAACAAGTGAATTAGGTTAAAATTTAGAGCGTAGGTTAGAATCTCGTCACTAACACACTAGAAAGGATGAAATAACTAAACTAATCTAAACTATCCTATACTAATTACACTAAGAAGATATAATAACTAAATCTTTGTGATGTGTTCTTGTACTCTCTCCAAACTTTCTTAAAATGAAAGATACAAGCTCTATTTATAGAAAAAGTTTCAAACCTTTAAGTTGTATATTCAATGTGAACATTGCTCCAATTAGTCAACATTTTGGGCTTCAAAGGTAAGACACATCATTATAGAAGAAAATAAAGTCAAGAATTATTGTTAGAATCTCCACTTTATAGCTACATATCTTCTATAAAATGTCCCTCAAAAGGTGTGAAATAATGGAGTTAAAAAAAGTTGTGCAAGTAGAAGCCGCCGGAATTGTTGATTGGAATCTCTTCTGCATTCCCTCCGGAAATGGGCTGGAATCTAAGAGGGATTCCTCCCCTATTTCGCCAAAAATTTCTGTCTCAAATCCCTTCAGCAATCCCTAGATGGATTCTTGGAGGGGTTTGGTCCAACTTTCTTTTTCGACAAGTTTCTTCATTTGTTTTGCTTATGTAACTTGAGCCACCTTTGAAACTTGAACTTTAGGAACTCAATTAATGTAATGCAAGCTTATTTTTTGTTCAAAATGAAGTCCATTTTCAACTCCTACAAAAAACAACCAAAAACATGCAAGTAAAAGGGACAAAGATCTCATTTAAGCAATAAGTAGCATTTAGAACTAATTCTAGTCAAAATGGACCATTTTTCTCTTATCATATTAGGAAAATAACATAAAATATCATCCAAATATAGAACAAAATATTCACTTATAAACTATCTTAAGAAATAATTTATGCAGCGGAAAACATCGAATTATTGGCACAAAGAATCATGCATAGTAGAAGCAATTTTAACACATCAAAATATATGAAAAAAAAGAGGAGAATAATCACAGAATAAATCAATAATTTTATTAATTCAAAACTCAATAATAACAATATTAAATCATAGCTTTTATGTGGACTCAAGACACAAATGTCTCTCAAATAACTCAACAACTTGAATTTCTTAACTTCTCTCTCTTCAAATAACAACCTACAAGACTACCGGTATTTATAGATTGTTAAACTTCCAAATAGCTAAACATACTTTCCCAATCAACAAAGGAATCAATTACATGACCGGAGTCCAGCTACAACTAATCATCGACTAAAGCTTTAAAAAGAAGCTGATAAGTAGTACTAGACTTCAAACTACTCAGAAACTTGAAAGGAAAATAAAGCGATTATGAAAACTTAGGGTTTATGATCATATACGCTTGATTCCACAGTTGGCTCGTGGTGAAATTCGGCTAGATAGACTAGGATTGCCTTCAGTTAGGAAATTAAGGATGGTATAGGCTTTGTGTTGGGGTAAGGATCTGATCACTATTGTAATTTTCAGTTCCGATTAATAAAAATACGGGGTGGCGCCTGGCCCCGTGTACGGGGTTAGCCAAAAAAAAAAAAGCCATTACGAAATATAATAAAATAGTAGCAGCAACAAAATAATAGTATAACAGATTAAATGATATTGATGTTGTTCACCGGCAATTTTATGGGGCTACAGAATCTTCAAAGGTACTACTTTTTGAATGTTAAACAAAAATCATGTGTTCATATGTGTTTGTAGAATAATTTGTTAGGGAGAAACGTCTTGAGAGAATCCACAAAAGAGTCCAATATGTAAGTCAGGAGCTCAATTCTGATCCAAAAGTTTAAGCTATTAGGTCTTGGGTCCTTACTTACATATTAAGTGCTCGTTCTCCATCTCTCGAACCAATGTGGGACACAACCCTTTACTCATGAACCGAACAAATCTCCCCCTTCATGAGTAACCCCCACATTAAACCCAAATTTATAAGCCCTTTTTTAAGCCCACTTTAATACTCAATGCAAGTCCACCTTTATCACCAAAATCACATCTTCTCTCAAACATGGACCCACTCTTCTTCAACATCCAAATTGCATTTGGGACCCCTGCCAACCCTTGGCTTCTTGGTCTAACATCAACTGGACCCCTGCCAAACCCATAGCACACCTGATCCAACATCAACCAAACTCCTTGACACTTCGGTTCACCATCAAGAAGAGAATTTTCATCTGGTCCAACTCCGAGTAGAATCCACTTGCCCATGAGTAGCCCAGTCTCGTAACCTGAAACTCTGATACCAATTTGATAGGGAGAAACACCTCAAAAGAGTCCACCGAAGAGTCCAATATGTAAGTTAGGAACTCAACTCTGATCCAAAAGCTTAAACTGGTAGGTCTTGGGCCCTTACTTACATATTAACCGCTCTTTCTCCATTTTTCGGACCAATGTGGAATACAACCCTTTACTCATGAACCTAACAAATCTCTCCCTTCATGAGTAACCCCCACATTAAACTCAAATTTAGAAGCCCTTTTTTCGACCCCACTTTAATACTCAATGCAAGTCCACCTTTATCACCAAGATCATCTCTTCTCCCAAACATGGACTTGTTAGGATCCAGACGCGGAATAAACAACTATTGAGATATCAAGTGCATAGCAATTTAATGAGGAACAAGTCACAAGCATGAAAAATAAACAACACAAAATATATAGCGTGGTTTGGCTCCACCATTGAGCCTACGTCCACGGAGAGAAATCCGTTCTTTATTATGAGAGGAAAACCCTATACAAGAATACAATTTGAATCTAAACCCAACCCTTATATACCGTCTCTCATCTCCCAAGAGCCCTCTCTCACCCCATGTATAAGGCTACATGATACCCTCTTGTGTGTCCTTGTGTGCCTCTTGTGTAGTATGCCAACCAATCTATTTATAGTGACCATTATTTGGCCAAAATCCAAATAACAATAGGAAATCAATTCTAATTTCTAGACTTGTACAGAATAGGAAATAACTTCTAATCCTAAACTGAATAGAATATGTTTTTGGCTACTATTTCAAGTAACTAAAATCAATTAGAAAACTAGTTACTTCCACACAAAACAAGAATTCTACCTAAAAGAAAATTAAGCTAATTTCCTAACAAATCTCCACCTTGGCAAAAATTTCTTTTAGCAACCATTTGCCTTCAACTATCAAATAATATGGTACCGAATTACACACTCGAATCAATACAATCCTGACATCAAATTGATTCAATAGGCAAACAAATATGTGTAGTTGCCCCGAGTCTAACCTCTTATTGACTCGCGAGAAGGTGCCTCAATTCACCATCTCCCTTTGTAGGATTTTTTGTCACCACCACTTGCAACACGGGATCCCCTTCTGTGAGCTCTAACCCTAACCATTAAGGTAACCAAGTGGTAAAATCACTATACTTCTTCCCATCCTTAGGACTGTCTCGCCACGTGTGGTTTCCAAGACTCCACTTAAAATGAAAAATTCATAACTGTCAGAGTCTTCTGGCGCATGAAAATTAGATTTCTTTGTTTCTTTGGGATACGTGCCACACCACCCAAAGAACATAACCAAAATTTAAAATCCACCGGGATGAAGTATCAACCGTTGGAGGTGTGAGAAAGTCTCCACCGATTCATGTCCAAAATCAATATTGGACTCCACCTTTTCCTTGACCCTTGAATCACCTGCCTAGATTCACCGTCAAATATCTTCATGCTTTTCGACTTCACATTCTTCACCATCAATGCTTTTTGCCAAACCATTGAAACAAGGATACCACTCATTAAATTATTCAATTAGTAACAGCTACCAATCCACTTGATCTCAATAGTTAACTAGGATCCAACCACGAACTTTGCTCTATTGTCCAGTCTCGCAACCTGAAGCTCTGATACTAATTTGTTAGGGAAAACACCTCGAGAGAGTCCACCAAAGAGTCCAATATGTAAGTCACGAATCCAACTCTGACCCAAAAGGTTAAGTTGTTAGGTCTTGGGTCCTTACTTACATATTAAGCGCTCTTTCTCCATCTTTCGAACAAATGTGAGACACAACTCTTTATTTATGAATCTAACATAATTCGCTATAAAGCTATTTTTAGTTGTGCTCGTTCATTTTTTTTCTTTTAACAAGTACAAATGAAGTGAGCATGGAGTCTTTACAATCTCAAAAAGCAACCTCCATGCAGTCACGTAATTTTACCCAAT
Organism: Coffea eugenioides; assembly: GCF_003713205.1. NCBI lineage: Eukaryota > Viridiplantae > Streptophyta > Magnoliopsida > Gentianales > Rubiaceae > Coffea > Coffea eugenioides. The sequence continues at coordinate 9,583,587 of NC_040039.1, forward strand.
TAAGGATGATAAAGTCCTTGCTAAATAGTTATTCTACTGGATTGAAATCAAAACAACCTAATTTTACAACTATTGGGCCCAGTAGTTATGGAAAAGGGAAGGAGGGGAAATGAGATCTCAAAAGTAAGCCAGGAATCGAAGGTTTAAAAGTGCAATAATTACGTATGGTTTTTCTAACAATTTGTTAAGATTGTTAAATGTGCAGTTTCTCTAAATTATACATAAATTTGAAGAAATTAAGTAGATAGCAAACACTTTTTTTTTGGGCAAAAACCTTGTACTGTTGTACATGAGGAGGGATGCCATCGCTAAAATACAAACACTCAAAAAGTGTATGTAAGTAAAAGTATGTAAATTGCAGTCAAATATTTGCTAAATTAGCGGTGGCAGCAAAAGCTGTATGTAGGTGGCACTTGCAGTTTCTGATGCTTGATGTAAATTAGGCTCTTATGAAAACAATTTAGAAATAAATCTTGTCCTTTTCCACCTCAAACACCTAGAGAATTACAAAAAACTAAATCATTAAACAAAGCAAAAATAAAAGCTATTATTATACCTATTGCTCTCATAATTGTTGCTTCAAGGATTTATTATCCTCCAACTTTTTCCGACACACTTAACTTTTTGAATAATTCCTCTATATCGACCATTCGACTTGCATTTACCTATATCCTTCTATATGCTTCATTTACCATTGCTATTGTAGTAACTGCACATTGCACTATTAACAGAAGTCGCAGCGGCAATTCATCACTTAAACTTTGAATAAGCAATCACTAATGCGGTATCAAATCAATACCTTCAGTTGGCTGTAACTTTTACCTTAACCTTCCCTAGTCAGTGCAATAATCACATATAATCTCATCCCATCTATGTCAAGAAATATGCCCTTTATGCCAGTTTACAAACTTAGAAAAGAGGTGTGAGGACTTGAAAAATTTGTTTATTTTTTCTTAAAATTTTCTTTTTATTTTGAATAAGTTAATTTATAATTCCTTTACTACTAATTTACTCCCTTCATAGTTGTATTAAATAATAGAGTTGAGATTTTTACTTTTAAAGTTAAAGTAAGCTAGGTTTTTAGTGCATTCGTGTAGTATAATCGATTGGTGAGGTCTGTGCACTAAATTTGATGGATAAGAGCGGATAGTAAGTAAGAGGAAATATGTGATTAAAAAGTACTAAGAGTAAGTTAGTGAACCATAAATTAAAATAAAAGTATAAGAAAGTTAAGAAAATAGGCTTGAACCGAAGTGTACCGTTTGTTACCGATGAAAGACACCACTTAACCAATACTTTCTTTCCCTAATCTCCTTGTTTTATTTCATTTTTCCTTTCACTAATTTTTTTCTTAGGATAGCCGAAATTCTTGACTAGAAAAGAGGGGGAAAAAGGCAAAATAAAGGAAAATTGAGGGAAAGCCAAGTGTTGGCAATCAAGGCACTCTTTGACCAATGTAACCTCTAGCCCTTATCTTGCAAATTTCAGCCATCATCCTTCATTTTACTTCCCCTATTGGCCGAACCTTAGAGACAAGAAAAGAAAGAAAAACTTCTCCAATTTCACCTTGATTCCAAGCTAGAACTAGTAGGAAATCAACCTCCAATCCAAAACCAATTCATAGGAAGTTACCACAAGGAAAAAAGGTGGGCTGGAGTGGAGTTATTTTGGGAGAAAGCAAGCTGTATTTGGCTGCTCATCTTGAGGATTGAAGGTATTCTTGGTTGAGAGTTACTTTATCTCCTTAATCTTGCATTTGGTGAGAGTTTTGGCTTGTTCATAGAAGGTTTTGTGGCTGATCTTGTAGTTTTAGGTTGTGAGCTGTTATATTCAGTTTTTATTGGTTATTTCTAGCTTTTGTTGAGTATTTCTAGCTTTGCTATGGAGTTGTAAATCTGCCATAAAGATTTTCCAGCTTACACATGCAATTTTGGTGTTACTTGAGGAATTTCTAGCCTTGTTTGTGAATTTCCAGCTTTGATAGTGAATTTTCCAGCCTAGGGTTTAATTTTCCAACTTGAGTATGTGATGGTTATATGCTATGTACAAGCTTGATTTAGTGGGTTGGTGGTCTGGTATGTATATGCTTGATTTGAGCTTGTTTTGTAGTGAGAATGAAACCTTGAAAATGGCTGGAAATTAGGGAAAATAAAGGGAAGTGCTGCTAAAAAATTTTCCCGCATGAGACCTTGAGTAGTCTTGGAAAATCTGTTTTATCTTGGTGTAGAAAATCCAAATTGAGTTCCGTTTGTTGCATTTGAAACTAGACCCATAGATCTTTTAACCATGTAAAAATCAAGGATTCATTCAACTCCTATAAATACCAGTAAATTTACAAATTTTCTTGAAAAACCATGACTGTTCTGTTTTACACATGAGACAGTAGTGATTTTGAATTGAAAATTTGACTAACTTACGAGTTGAATTTCATGAAGATGTTTTCTAAAATCTATTAATACTTTGAGTCTATTTTCTATTGGTGTAAGTTTTGTGGTTTTTTGACCTATGGAACTCAAGTTATATTTTTTCAAAAAATGTCGCCAAAGCTGGAAAATTTTGTCAAATGAATTGAGTGGAACTTGAAAAATTTTGAGAAAACTTTTCTAGGTCTTAAACTTTAATCGGTGTGATTTTGGATAGTTTTGTGGCCTTAAACAAGTGTACTCCATAGCCCTAGAATGCACTTGGACATTCTTCGATTGGCTTTCAAGTTTGTCTTTGAATTTTGTGTTTTGAGGGGCCGATTTTAGATAGGTGTATGGCTCATGATTAAGGCTAAAGTGAGCACCTTATTAACCTAAGTTTTGAATGATCGGACCATGACATCTTGTCTTGGTTACTTTTAGGATTTAATGGTGGGAGCGAGCACAACCCAGAGTCGAACGTTTAGCTTTGGTCTACTTTAAAAGGTGAGTGTTCCTTGCATGTGTATGCTTTAAATGACAATGTGAAATGTTGTGAATGTTACCGGAATGTTAAATGCTTTCCAATGATTGCTAAATGGATTTTGGATAGGCGAATGTGTACTTTATCGTACTCGACTCAAGCAAAAGTGAATTTTCAATGATTAAATGCTACTTGTGCATGAATGTAAGCCTTTTGGCTGAACTGGACCCTTGCCCTTCGTTGCCAGTCGACTCAAGCTAGAAGTAGACTCGGTCGGGCAGCTGGTGACCCTGGGATAATGTTTGGTATACTCGAATATTACCACGAAGTCTGGTGGAGAACTGGTCAGTGAATTCAATACAATGAAATCAATGAATGAATAACATGAACACCCAAGGAGTTTTCACTTGCAAATATTTTCAAATGACAGAGGAACAAGGGAAATGGTCGGTGACTGAATGACTGAATGAATGGCTCCAAGTGAGCACGTATCCTTCTAATGAATGAATGTTTATTTCTTGAATGACTGTTTATTATTGTGCAAAGTGTTCAAACTGTTAAATGTCATACTTTCATGGTTAATTTCTCTACCTGATTGCTTGTTTGGGAACCTCACTAAGCTTTTAGCTCATTCGGTTAGTTTGTTTTCCTTATAGGAGTGGAGGCCCGAGCAAGTAGGCATGAACTAGGGTGTATAAATTTCATGTACTTGTACTTTTGTAGATGAGACGTATTTGGAATCTTTGGAAATGTAATCCTATGCTTTACTTTTGGATTGTAAATTAAGTTTGAATTACTAGTTGGAAATGGAACTTTTATATTAACTTCAAGGCTTGAAAGACTATTTCAAGAACGTTAGTGAGTGAGTCCTGACGAGAGCTGAGCAGGCGGTTCGCCAAACCATTGGGTATGCCCTAGGGAAAGGTGGGGTCGTACTGAAATTCAACAAATCAGAATGACTGAGCGAAGTTGCCAGAAAAAAAAAGGTTTCACCAAGACTTGCAGAGTCATATATCTGGTATGCTTTGAATCTAAATGAACATGGTACCAATGGGAATCCATGTATCAGCAAACAGTAACTGGATGGCTCGAAATTACGTCAACGACACTTGCCTTATTTTTCCACCTATCATGTCCGAAAAAATTGCACATTTCATCCCTAATGTTTAAGATGTTAATCAATGTCGTCCATAAAATTTCATGCAAAACACATTTTATCTTTATAATTTTATAATTTTGACCAATTTCATCCTTAAAGTTTCATGGAAACATGTTTCATCATCATAGTTTCTCAAATTTGGCTAATTGAGGATAGTTGATGGATTGTCAAGCAATTTAAATGGAATATCGTCACTTGACCATAGCATGCCTATTAGTAAAAAAAATATTGGATCAACAAAAAGTTCATAAATCTTTTCTTAATTCACTTTCTCATTTTAGTACCAAAAAAAATCTAAGAAATTTTTAGCCACCATCACTCTTTTCTTAATTACAATCGAGCAAGATGATTCAAAGAAAATGAAGTCGTGGAAAAGAAACAACCCCACTATAATCAATTGGAGAAAAATGTCAAACAACCCCATTACAACTAATTGGAAAAAAAATATTAATGCGAAAGAAATAATGGTTTGGATTGACATTATTTGCAAAATTTTATTTTGTTGCATCATATACATGTTTTTCAATCATCTATTTATCTTTCAATCTACTTGTTTTATCTCAAATAAATCATATCACAATTAAAAAAAAAATAGATAGTCTCCTATCAAAAAACACTTGTTATTTTTGTAGTTTAATTCAATAACTAATTAAGTATTAATAATACAATTACTAATGGGACGTATGATGGTATTATGTCCAAATTGGTTAACAATCATTTAATTGTCCTCAATTGGTAGAATGAAACTATGAGGATGAAATGTGTTCTATAAAAATTTTAGGGACAAAATTGGTCAAAATTGTAAAATTATGAGGATGAAATACTTTTACATGAAATTTTAGGGATGAAATTGACTAACACCTTAAATATTGTGGATGAAAAGAGCATTTTTCCCGGTCCTGTTATCCATCATTCATCAATAGAATCTATTTCATTTTCCCCTTCAACAGTACCATAATTCAAAACCAAAGCTTGAGCTAATTTTCTCATGAGAAATAAAAATAACAGACGGGGCAAGTCCTTATTCCAAGGTGCCTAAGGAAACTTTAATAATTGAAACTGAACCATAAAATTAACATAATTCAGATGCTTGGGAAAAAAAGTTTTCTTTTCTGGGTCTTTCTTTGAAAGAAGAGATGGACTTGAAAGAGATAGCTCATGAAAGACATGGTGAACAAGTCTAGACAACTATAGTAACAAATGGTGGCCGGAGCGGTAGCTTGATATTGATATTTGAATAATAATAAAAAATATTTTAGATTATTAAATTAATACTACTAAATCAATTGTTCATGAAAATCAGCACATCCAACTGTGGATAAATCTTGAGCCCAAATATGACACCAAATTTCTGAGTTTATACTGGGAAATTGAAACTCGAAACTAGGTACCAAAATATGGAATTATGTGCAGCTCGTCTTTGAATTTTTCTTTTTTTTTTTTGGGATTCTTTTATTAATCATCAGTGAAAGCTTTACAAAGAATGTTATCCTCCTATATAACATAACTGCGTATTAAAAACAAATGAAACGAAATACAAGAAAAAACTAAGGGTGTCATGACCACATTTGGTATATCAATGTTCATATTTGTTATTTTTTGTGTCTGTATTCGTTACATTAGTTTTAAATCCTTGATTGGACATTGTATCGCTACATTGTATAGTTTACATAACATAGATTAGATTTTCTATTTTTACAGACATTGTATAATTATGAATATAGGTTTTATGCACTTGTTTACTGAACTATTTTATCAACACACAATTTGTTTTCTAATTATAATTCTAACAGTCGCTACTATTACGAAAAAATAATTAAATGGGTCCAATCTATGAGTCCATTCTTGGAGGATGTTGTATATTTAATAGCCAAATGGCTGTTCAGTAAGCCACAAGTTCACAAGTGAATCCATGGTCTGAATTTATGGTTCTCCATGTGTAATTGAGTGTCAAACTGGTATTAGAAAAAAAATTCAATGATGTTGTCTTTGACCTAATGCCAATATTTTTATTCTAAAATATAATGTTAGCATAGTAAAATATTGGTTTAAATCATTTGCTTCATACATACTCTAGGGAAAACAAGAATCATGCAGTTTCTTAATCTGGAATGAAACACAATTTTTGTCATACGAGACCAAGTGCTCGTTGCTTGCCAAAAATCGTATGCCCCAACTTCTACATGAATTATTAAAGTAATACTAGTAAATTTCTTAAAATCAGAACGTTCAACTGCTAACGTTGTAACTTGTTTTAAGGGATAAATCCAGAGCCCAAACCTGACGCCAAAATTCTGAGTTATACTGGGAAATTGGAACTCGAAATGAGGTACCAAAATTTAGAATCAACAATACAACGTTCCCTATACACGTGATTCTCGGCTTGCATAAAAAAAAATTATCCAATTTCAGTACTATATAAAGTATATATTTTGGCAGACTCGCACGACCACCATTTCTAGTTTTCTAGCATTGCAAGCTAGCAGGTGCTAGGTTTACCTACCTTATTTTCTGTACCAATTAGTCAATCTTAAATCTTTCAGGGCAAATATGGTTACCGTCGAGGAAATTAGGAGGGCTCAACGGGCCGAAGGACCGGCGACGATCTTGGCTATTGGAACCGCTACACCACCAAATTTTGTTGAGCAAAGCACTTATCCGGATTACTATTTTCGCATCACTAAGAGTGAGCATATGACTGAGCTTAAAGAAAAGTTTAAGCGCATTTGTAAGCATAAATCCTTATTCTTTTTCTCTTGAATCTGTTTGATTTCTCATACTTCTATTTCTTTTTTTTTTTCTTTTTCTTTTATAAGAAAATCTCGCAAAATAGCTGGTTTTTAAGCGGAAATTTTGCACGTAAAACTTGGCCTAGAACTTGGTGTCTTCCTACATGCTTCACAGTGTAAGAATGCTTAAAATACGTGGCCTTGAATACTTTACTCAAACCATCAAATGATATTGGTTTCATGTTGAAACTCTCGAAAGAAAGGTAAATCTTCTTTCCTATTGTAACACAACTTTTCCTACTATTTAAGACAAACTATTCTAGTTTTTTCTTGGCAGTAAGACTCAGGTTTTTCTCAATGATTGAGAAATATATGCATATTGTAAGCTTAATAGTAGTTTAGACATTTTGAGGATCCATGAGTTTAGTTCTATGAGGTGTTTGAAGCGTTTGTTTAATTAAGAAAAATGAATGACAATGAAGTTTGGTGAAATGTGTGTGTTAGTGCGTTTGGGTATGTGAGGAAGAAGAGGAAGTATGAGAAAAATGAGACGTGTTTTGCATTTAAACATGTTGACTTGAATATGCGGGGGTAATACGTGGGTATGAGGTCGCATATATAGACAAACTTGAAAACAAGCATAAAACACGGGCTGGGTCACGTTTTGACCTGCATTTTGCCCAGAATGCATGAAGATACACTAAAATGCGGTCTGAAAATGACGGTAAGGCCGTGTTTTTGGTCCCCATTTTCAATTTTCTGCAACTTTATGCAGAAAATCTGCACTTTGTCAACTTTCATGGGCAAAACCCTCATTTTGGAATATGCAATCTAGATCACTCTATTGCTAAAATAATCAATTCACTTATATTTAAAATAATCTAAACATGCATTCCAAGCCACTATAACACATCAAAAACATAATTATTCAAATTGAGAGATTGGGTTCTTTGATCTTCCTTAACCTCATTGATCTCAAAAAGTGACTTTGCCTTCTTTCTCAAGCACAAATATAACAAACATACTTTAAAATAAATAACAAACATAAAAACACTCTTAAATGAAATAAAGTAACACAAAACATTGGGTTGCCTCCTAATTAGCACTTCTTTATAGTCAATAGGTTGACTATTTCACCTCATTTTTCAAGAAGGTTTTATTAATGACTAATCCACCATTTTAAGTCATGGTGAATCCACGAAAGGTGGTCAATAGCAAAGCCACATAATTAAATAATATTAGAGATAGAAGAAACTTACCTATCTCAAGTGTTTCAAGGAACGTTGGCATATCCTTCTTGGGTGATAATATCCTTAGAACTTACTTCTCTAAAATACTTCTCAAGAGGGATTGAATGTGAATCATTCATGCTCATCTCTTGAGGTTCAACATTAGTTTTAAAGACATAATTATGTGAAATGGACAATTCCTCATTGAAACATGAATTAGATCCATTATTTTGATCAAAATGCAATCCACTTTCACATACAACTTTTCCACTATTCATAGTAGGGTCGATTTGCATGTGATTAGAAGAAATAACTTCACACAAATAACAGAATTGATTTTCAATTCTACCTATGTGAGAAGCTAATTCATTTAATCTATCCTCAAGCATATCAAAGCAGTCGAAAGTCACATGAGCTAGCCTTTTAATTGCTAATTCCCAAAACAAAAGTACATTAGCTAACCTTTCAATAGCTAACTCCCAAGATGGCTTTGATTCAAATTGGACAAATTCATATTGATAATCATAAAAATATAGAGAATCATTATATCCACATTGATTATTCCAATTACAAGCATAAGAATTACCCCAATTAGAACCATATTGATCAAAATAAGGATTGAAATGCTCAAATTCGTCAAAATAATCCATATTTTGTGCTTGCATATATGTATGAGTAACATGATAACCTTCACACAAGTCACAACTCATATGATTAGAATTGAAAGCATTAACATTCCTCTTGCATTCAAACATATTTGTAATGGTGTCCAATTGAATTTTTAATGTTATAAAATCAAGTTTAACCTTTAAACTCCTTAAACCATCTTCAAAAGACATACCTTCGTACCCCCTTTGGTTATCTCTATAGTTGTAGTTTTGAAAATTGTAGTCTAATGCCCAACTTTCTTCTTTCAAACTTTTATCCACTTTTGTTTACTATCTTCCTTATAACCTAAAAATACTTTCAAACAATTTCAAAAGCAAGATTAGTTAAGAAGAATAGCTTAAAAGGCCCAAACAAAAGCAAGATATTAAACACAAAATAAAAGACTCAACAAGAACATAACAAACAAGACACTTGATACGATGAAAATAAGAAAAACTAATAAAAGTGTCTAAACTAATAAAGTTGTTCTTAGCACCGATATTAAACCAAATCTTTCCTAACAACAGGGCCAAAAACTTGACGAGATTCTACCCTGTACTAAATTTTAATAAAACCTAAATACCCCATTTTCTACGAGTATACAAATCGTTTATCGAATACAGGGTATTAGGTGTCGATCTCACAGGAAAAATTGTCAATTACTGATGGTTTTCGAATTCCTTTATTATTAGACTACCATAAATGCAAAAGATTAAATCTACATTGCAAACATAAAATAAAAGTAATAAAAATAATAATAATAATCTCCTTAAGCTATGGAATTTCTCAATACTCTTGCAAGTGAAATTACCAATTAATTTAATGTTATTATCTTAGCTAGTTATGGTGTAAATACCTAATGTGTGTGAAATCTACTCTCGTAATGAATCAACTATACTTGTAGTTAAGCCATACCTACTCTTGTGGTTATAAAATTAATTACAAGTTTATTTCTTCTATGAAATTACATAGAACAAACCATTAAAGTCATGAAGGTACACCTCTACTCTTGTGAGTATACTCCCTAGATTTAGCACCTCCTTGAACTAGTGACAAATCTCAATTTTTATTGTAAGCTTAACACCTTTAAGATTATCACAATTAATAGCCAGTTAATCATGATTAGATAAGCAAAAATGCTAAATAATTTGTTCAAAATAATATCATCAAATAACCAAGTCAATATCACTAACAAAATATAGAAAGTTTATCTATAATTCTAAGCATAAACTTTAGCAAAACATGAAGAGAATGAAAGAAGAGACCATACTTGTATTATAGCTAAATATAAACTCAAATACAAAAGAGAAAGTGATAAGGGAGAAGTCACCCTTGTCACATAAGTTCCAACTCTCCATCTTGCTCCTTAATTCTTCATCCAAATCTAACTACACGTACAAGATGGATAAACTACACTAACTATGTTATACTAATGAACTAAGAAAAATTAGTGAATATCATATTTTAGTAATGTCTCCAGCCTTCCAAAGTAGTGAAAATACGTGTTCAAACCCCCTATTTATAGATGAATTCAATCTCCAAATGAATTGTTAAATTTCATGTAAAATACTTCTTGAGATTCCCAAAATATTCTTCTACAAGTCTCTATACTCTTCATTATAGTTACAGTCAAAATTCTTGCAGGAATTGAGTTGTAAAAAGTTGTGAAAAAAATAGATCAATTGACTATGCAAGTTGCACAACTTTCTTGAGAATGTGCAAGGTCAATGTAAGGTCACGTATTTTACCCGCGTATTGCCTCCCTTATAAGTTTGCACTTTTCTAATTAGTCTTCAACTGTGCTCTACTTTTGCACTAATTCAGCTGATATTTTCTCAATGATGAAGGCTGGATTAACTCTTGTACACAACATGAAAGTTGCAGTCCTTTGAGTTAGCTTTTCAATGTATCAAGAATCATTTAATTTGGAGCTCTGTAGGTTTTAAAATGACCAAAATATTCCTAACTAGTCAAAACTCTATTTCAACTTTTGACAACAAAAATGACTGACTGTATTTCAACTTTTTAATAAAGAAAACTATGTGCTGAATTTTGATGTCTTCATAAGAAATGTAGATTTTGTCTTAACTTCAAAATGGCTTCAGAATAACCTCAATTCAATACTTTTAGCTCAAAATATAGTTAAAATATCAAAAACTGTCAAAGCTGTCAAACATTTCTTTTTTAATACTTGATTGCTTTTCATACTATGATACTTTTATACTGCATGTTCACTTTAAATCATCAGTAATCATTCAAATATCTTCTCAATTCACTCTATATGATAAAAAATTCACTCCATAAGTGATAAAAAATGCACTTTTTCTCACTTAAACCAAAATTATTTATAAAAATGACTAGAACACACCAGAACCAAATAATAAAGAACACTTAAAACACAAAATATACACTTATCAGGGACCACATGAAGAAAACAAGAAAGAAGCAATGCATTTGAAATTTTTCACAGCTCGCATACTTATTCTTGTAGGTATCTGGAATTCATTGGACGTCGTCTCCTTATTTTAGTCATTTTCCTTTATTAATTTTGTTTCTTTTTCTTGTTGGTTTAGAACTTCTCTATTATAAATATAGGCGTGGTAGGACTTTGTTATTTAGACTTTTGCCAATTATTATCAAATTTTTTTTTGGTTTTTTCTATCATTTTCTCTCAAGTTCCTTAAGGTTCTTGTGAATTATTCGAGATTTGATCGTGAATCTTTCTCTTTGTTATTCGAGAATCGTGTGTGAAATAATTCCATAAACATGCTTCCACGTCGATTGATCAAAACAGAAATTCTCATTTTCATGCTTTTGGCTTATTCCACAAGCCTCAAGTTGTATGATAAAAGAAACATGTTTGGGCCAGGTCTGCCGAGTGTGTGCTTGCTATTGTACCATATACACGCAGAAATGACTAAAATATGTGAAGCTATATTTGAAATTGTAATATAGAGATTTGCATGTTATTTTGTTGTATAAAACTTTTGTGTTTGCATATTTCGGCCGCTAAATTATGTTGCTGATTGAGACGCATGATATGTGGAATTTCACATTTAAGAATTAAAGGTCAGAATTTGCTTCCCTTGTGGTCAAAGTTTTCGTGTCAGGATGTGGTGATTTCTTGATTCGGTCATTTGCAGAAGCATAGAATAGACAAATTTGTAAGTGCACTTTCTTGATGGAAATAAGACATTGCGCCGACTAGATGAAACCCAATTTTCCTATATCATCACTCTCATTTTACATTTTAAATTTCAATTTTCAATATTTTGTAACTTAATCTCTCATGTTTGCTCCACTTAAATCTGATCAGTAACAATGTTAGCAATATTAATGGAATAGAGGATCATGCAAAATAATAAAATTGTTCTGAAAGTAGTCAAAAAAACATTATCATTGAATTACAAGATCCTCAATTCCATTAGTTTTGCTAATGATGGTATCAATTGGATTTAAATGAGACAAATATGAGAGGTTAGAGCGCAAAATGTCATAAATTAAACTTTAAGATGCAAAGTGAGAATAGAGTATAAGTTGGAGAGTGCAAACTAGAATTATTCCAATTTTTTTAAAATGTTTACTTTTTATCGTAGGTGAGAAGACCATGATTAGGAAGCGGTACATGTACCTGACTGAGGAAATTCTGAGGCAAAATCCCAATATTTGTACTTTTATGGAACCCTCACTGGATGCAAGGCAAGACATGATGGTTGATGAAGTACCAAGACTGGGCAAAGTAGCTGCCCAAAAAGCTATAGAGGAATGGGGTCAGTCCAAGTCCAAGATCACCCATCTTGTCTGCTGTACCCTAAGTGGCGTGGACATGCCTGGAGCAGACTATCAGCTGGCCAAGCTACTGGGCCTCCGGCCATCGGTGAAACGGTACATGATGTACCAACAAGGTTGTCATGCTGGAGGGACGGTTCTCCGGCTAGCCAAGGATTTGGCCGAGAACAACAAAGGTGCCCGTGTCCTTATCGTCTGCTCGGAACTCACAGCAATTTCGTTCAGGGGTCCGAGTGATAAGCATTTTGATAGTCTTGTTGGTCAGGCCCTGTTCGGAGATGGGGCAGCCGCGGTCATAATTGGTGCTGACCCGGTTCCTGGAGTTGAGCAGCCCTTGTTTCAGTTGGTCTCAGCCTCCCAAACTTTTCTCCCTGATAGCCCCAATGCTATTGGTGGCCATCTTCGTGAGGCTGGGCTTACATTCTTTCTTCTCAAAGATGTCCCAGAATTAATCTCAGAGAACATTGAAAAGATCTTGGAAGAAGCATTTGAGCCTCTTGGCATTTCTGATTGGAACTCAATTTTCTGGGCTGCGCATCCTGGTGGGCGTGCGATTTTGGACAAAGTTGAAGAGAAATTGGCTTTAAATCCTGAAAAATTACGTGTTAGTAGGTATGTGCTAAGTGAGTACGGAAATATGTCAAGCGCTTGTGTCTTCTTTACTCTTGATGAGATGAGAAAATCTGCAGTCAAGGATGGATTCAACACCACAGGGGATGGTTTAGAATGGGGTGTGCTCTTTGGATTTGGACCTGGACTCACTATTGAGACTGTGGTCCTTCACAGCGTCACAATTTAAAACATCATGCTTGATTTGTTCAATATGTTTTAATATTTGTATTATCAATGTCCAAAACAAAACTTGTACTATGTATTTGCATTTCGTTTGTAGCTCTGAATACCAAGTATCTATTACTTGGGTTGGATGACCTTCAAAGGCTTAAAGAAGGTAATGTTATAGTCAAGAAAATAAGGGTTGGATGGCCTTCATATCATATTTTATGCATTTGTTTCTGTTTGTAACTGTCATTGTTTCGATATTTTAACAGCAGGACTCGGATACAGATTTTATAAAGTATAAATTCTTATATGAAAAACGTATAAATTTATAACGCAATTCATGAAGTGGGAATAAGATCAAACATTAGTGTTGGACTCAACCCTTTTGTTATTGTGTGCATAGCATGTGTTCTAAGGGACATAATGGAAAAAGACATCATAATATATCATCTTGATCTATCTTTAATTTTAATTCATTTAGACAACATTAAGTTTTTTTAGTTGACCTTAATCTACACATGCAATAAAATTCGTTTCCACCTTAAATTTTGAATTTAACAACATATGTTCAACATTGCCTTCTACATGTCTGATTTTCGTTTGAAGTCATCTCGAAGTGAATTTGGACTCTATAAAAAGCTAGCTTTCTCTGCCGTTGAAGAAAGTTAAGAAACTTCCCATAGTTGTCTTAATTCTTTTAGAGCTGTACATCTTTGTCTCGTTTCTCTATGATATATGGTCTAATCACTTTCCCTAAGTATTTCTATCTTCAACAGCTCCCTTCTTTCTACCAAAATCTTCAAGAATTTACAAAGTCTATTCTAGAGCAGTTTTTCATAATAAATTTTGTTGAACAATTGTAGCCAAGCAATGCTGTTCAAGGTGAGGTGTGATCTCAACCGTCTTTCTCATTGTACAGCATTTCAATCGGTATTATTGGGAACATACTTGTTTAATATGAGTAGATATTAGATTATATAGTATTTTCAATAAAACAACGTTGCAGCCGTATTGGATATTGTAGAAATTGGTGAACTTTTCATGGTCATAATTCAATTAGTATGTACAGAAAGTTTATCAAATTAAAGGCACACACTATACTCCTAAGAAAAAATATGGTAGGTAATTTTTACTAGCAATCGAGTTAATGAGAAATTGAATGGAAATTGTTGGTAAAATAAACCAAACCTAGAAGTTTTTTATTTATTTATTTAGTAATTTTATTGGAGTCAAGTTTTTAGTGATTCTCCTATTTCCTATTTTCTTTTCTTTTCATTCTTTTCCTTTTATTTTGGTGCTCAAATTCCTTTGACTTAACTATCATGGGTGTTTTATAAATTTTAAAACTTTTAAGACACTTTTAAAATTTAAAAAATTATATATCCCTATCTTCTTCTTTTCTTCGTGATCCTCCCCTTCACACTTGCCACCCGCCCCCTTCGCCTACCACCTGCCACTACGCTCTTCTTGTCTCTCCCTCCTCCCCACTTCCTCTTCCTCCTCATCATTCAAATCTTTTACATACACGTCTGTTTAAGAAAATATCTCAACATTACATCTATAGAATAGGTTAATCAAAAACCTATATCTATGAAAAAGGAAATCACAAAACCCTGCCGCAACACTTGCATGCTTGCCCAAGCCAACACCCCAGTCAATCCCACAGCCACCACGTAATCCGGGTCTGGGTCTAACAGCAGATCAACCCACTTGAGGTTCAATCTAGATCCCCATCTATTCTTGTTCCTGTTCTTCCCATTCTCACCAATGTCACTGTCGATTCTATTGCTATTACTATTTTTCAGCCCTTCCATGCTCACTAGTTTACTATTATCCTCCCCGTTATCAATTTTGTTGTCATTTGATGCCCAGGAAAAAAACCAACAATTTCTTGCGCAGATTAAATTATGGATTGTGAGTTTTCAGGGCAGACAGAGATGAAGAATAGTGTGGAAGCCTTTGGAATTTCAGGATGCTGTGGTTTTGTCAAGATGGTATGTTTTTAGAAAAGAAAGAAGTGGTGACGGGTGGTAGGGAAGGAAGGAGGAGAAAGAGGTGGTGTGGCAGTGGTGGTTGCATGGTAGTGGAGGAAGAAGGAAGAAAGACAAGAATAGAAAACAAAACAAACAAACAAAAAAAGGAACGGAAAATTTAAAAAAAAATAAACAAAATATAGGCTACTGGTGTCACAGCTGGTCAAAAAGTGCTGTTTCACTTTAGTTTGAATCACCAAGGGGTTACGTGGATGTTTCAAAACTATAAGGCAACTGGTTGACTTTCGAAGAAATCACAAGGAGTTTTTCTATATTTCTTACCATTTATTATTAGAACCCAAAGTTTATATTCGACAATTGGTATCAAAAGCTAGATATGAGGTTAGTCCTGGATGATTTTGCTATCAGAGAGTAGAAGGACATAATGTTGCTTGAAAATATTTAGATGATTGACTTAGGTCACAAGTTTGGTTTTGGAAAATGCAGTTGCTGAATACTAGACCATAAGGTTGGTCTGGAAATTGTAAGATTGATCACGAGTGTAAAGATAGAGATTAAAGAAGAATCCTATCAAATTTGTTAATTGCTGAATGTTGCATCCTCAGAAGAATGACTAGATGTGCAAAAATGGGTAAAAAAAAGTGCAAAAATGGAAAATCTCAGACTTTAATGTAGTTCCGAGGGTATTTTGAATTTCAGAATCGGATAGTGGTGCCGCAAAATGAAGTGATAAAAAGAGAGATTTTGGAAGAGGCACATCGATCTAAGTATACAGTACATTCCAAAAGCAGTAAAATATACCAAGATTTGAGAAAACTGTATTAGTGGAATAAAATGAAGAAAGAAATTGCTCAGTTTGTCTAAAAATGTTTACTGTGCCAACAAGTGAAAATTGAACATCAGAAACCCTCAGTTCTTCTACAGCCTCTTGAAATCCCTGAGTGAAAATGGGAATATATTACCATGGATTTTGTGTCAGGATTACCCCGTACTCAAAAAAGTCATGATGTAGTTTGGGTAATAGTTGATAGGTTAACAAAGTCCGCTCATTTCTTGACTATAAATATGAGATACTCTTTGAAAAAATTGGCCTAACTGTACATGGATGAGATAGTCAAATTGCATGGATCCCAATAAGCATTGTTTCTGATATAGATCCACGGTTTGTGTCTCATTTCTAGTAACAGTTACAAGGAGTCTTGGGGACCAAGTTGAACTTTAGAACTATGTATCATCCCCAAACTGATGGACAGTCAGAGAGAACCATTCAAACACTTGGGGACATGTTAAGGACTTGTAGTTTGGATTTTGGTGGAAGCTGGGGACAGTATACGGCGTTAGTCGAATTTGCATACAATAATAGTTATCATTCCTCCATACAAATGGCACCGTACGAAACTTTCTATGGAAGAAAGTGCCGATCACCAATATACTGGGATGAAGTAGGAGAAAGAAGGGTTTTAGACCCAATTGCAGTGCCATGAATCAAAGATGCTTATGAGAAGGTGAAGGTGATATGTCAAAGGCTTCAAACAGCGCAAAGTCGACAGAAGAGTTATGCAGATAATCGACGAAAGGACTTCGAGTTTGAAGTTGGGGACAAGGTATTTATAAAGCTTACACCACTTCGAAATCTCACAGCGGGAAAAAGAAAGAAACTTCAACCGAGATACGTAGGACCATTCAAAATTCTTTAACGAGTAGGGAACGTGGCATACCGGTTTGAGTTACCCACGAGTCTATCCAGGATCCATGATGTATTTCACATTTCTATGTTGAAGAAGTATCATCCAGACCCCACTCATGTACTGAAACCAGAAGAAATTGACATTGACGAATTCCTGACTTATGAAGAAAGGCCGGTACAAATCTTAGATCGAAAAGTAAAGGAATTAAGGACTAAACAGATACCCTTGGTAAAGGTTTTGTGGAGAAATCATAAGATAGAGGAAGCTACTTGAAAAGTGGAAGAGGACATTCGTGCAAAATATCCTGAGCTATTCAGTGATCAAGGTGAGAATTTCGAGAACAAAATTCTTTAAGGGGGAGAGAGTGTGAGAACCCTCAATTTAAAACACAATTCTCCTAAACTACATGCCTTGCCCTAAGATTTAAATCTCTTATAACATGTCCTTCCATTGCATTCTACATGCATTATAACATTTCCTTGCATTGCACTTTATTACTTTTATTTGAATTGTAACATTTCCTTGAGTTGGTTTTATTTTATTTCACCACACACACTTTGATCAAATATTCTTTTTATTGTGGTTGGGACTTTATATGATAGTTTATGGGTGTTAGTAAGACAATGGAAACATTTGGTGGATAGAAACATGTTGATAGACCTCAAAATCAACCTATCATTGGCACGAAGTGGATATTTAGAAATAAGTTGGATGATAAAGGTGTAGTTGTAAGAAATAAAGCTAGATTAGTTGCTAAAGGATATGCACAAGAAGAGGGAATTGATTTTGATGAAACATTTGCTCCCGTAGCTAGATTAGAATCAATTAGAATGCTTCTTGCTTTTGCTTGCTTCAAAGGTTTCAAATTGTTTCAAATGGATGTTAAAAGTGCCTTCTTAAATGGTTTTATTGATCAAGAAGTATATGTGGATCAACCCCCCGATTTTGAAAATACAAAATTTCCAAGTCATGTGTTTAAACTCTCAAAAGCATTATATGGACTAAAACAAGCTCCAAGAGCTTGGTATGAAAGATTGAGTGGTTTCTTGATTGAAAATGGTTTCAAAAGAGGTATTGTGGACACCACACTTTTTACTAAACAAATGTTAAATGATCTTCTTATTGTGCAAATATATGTAGATGATATTATTTTTGGTGCTACTAACGAGTATCTATGCAAGGATTTTTCCACCATTATGCAAAGTGAATTTGAAATGAGTATGATGGGAGAATTAAATTTCTTCCTTGGACTTCAAATACATCAAGCCCTAGAGGGAATTTTTATAAATCAAGCAAAATACACCAAGGAATTGCTGAAAAGATTTGGCATGGAGGACTCAAAGCAAGTTGGAACTCCAATGTGCACTTCTACAAAACTTGACAAAGATGAAGAAGGTAAACATGTGGATGAAAAGCACTATAGAGGTATGATTGGAAGCCTACTCTATTTAACCGCAAGTAGACCCGATATTATGTTTGCTGTTTGCTGTTTGCTTGTGTGCTAGATTTCAATCTTGTCCAAAAGAATCACATTTGAACGCTGTTAAAAGGATTTTTAGGTATTTGAAAGGTACATTAGATTATGGTCTTTGGTATGCTAGATCTTGTGAATTTGCTCTATATGGATATTCGGATGCAGATTTTGGTGGTTGTCGTGTGGACAGAAAAAGTACTAGTGGAACTTGTCATTTTCTTGGTAATTGCTTAGTTTCTTGGTTTAGCAAAAAACAAAATGCAATCTCTTTGTCTACAACCGAAGTGGAATATATTGCCGCTAGTGCATGTTGTGCTCAACTTTTATGGATGAAGCATACCTTGAATGATTTTGGATTGTTATATGACTGCATGCCTATATTCTGTGATAATACTAGTGCAATCAATTTGACCAAAAATCCAATTCAGCATTCTAGGACAAAACATATAGATATAAAGCACCACTTTATTCGCGATCTTGTTCAAAAAGGTAAGTTTGTGTGAATTATGTTTGTTCCAAAGATCAAATTGCTGATATTTTTACAAAAGTTTTGCCATTGGATCAATTCATTCATCTAAGATCAAAATTAGGGATTATCGAAAAATCATCTTAAAATTTTCTTTCAAAGCTTTCGGACGTCCGATAGCAGATGAACGGACGTCCGATAATGTTCTTCAGCTGTTTTCCAAGAAAGCACCTGTTCGGACGAAACTGTCAGACGCAAGACTTCGTTCGGCCGTCCGACAGTGCAACGGTACACTTTTTAAAGTAACTTCCCTCCTTATTTGCTTCAGACTCTTCTTCTTCTCTTCTCACTTGGACGAAAACTGTCTTCCCTTTCACTCTCAATTCCTACTATTCTGAAACACTTATTCCAAAATTGATTCAACCAAAAACCTTTTCGGATCATTGCGAGTTCATTTTCCTGATTCTTTCCCCAAATCTCATCACATTTCGACAGTTCCCAAATTTTCCTCAAAACCCTATTTTCTCCTAGCCATTCTGTTCAATCATCTTCAAGGCTCGTTTATCCCAAAATTCTTGTGTGATTCACTCCTATACTACTGTGTGCATCATTAGCATCATACATCTCACGCATTTCACACAATGGTGAAACTAAGAGGAGGAAAGGTGACTGCCGGACGCAAACACACACTCAGGGATGAAGATGCTGATTCTCCGAGGGCCAAAAGATCATTCAAACGTGTCAAAAAGGGGGCAGTAAAGGCTCAAATTTCACAGCCTTTCGC
This sequence comes from Coffea eugenioides, assembly GCF_003713205.1. NCBI lineage: Eukaryota > Viridiplantae > Streptophyta > Magnoliopsida > Gentianales > Rubiaceae > Coffea > Coffea eugenioides. The sequence goes on from NC_040039.1 coordinate 9,603,213, forward strand.
TCAGCCAGAATCCGGACAAGGAACTTCTTCTCAACCGCCCTTCAAATCAACCACTGTCTCCCCATTCTTTGATGATGCTGCCAAAGAAAAACACTCCTGGATATCCCAAAAAGGTTTCATTCCTCAACGTACCATAAATCCCTCTGAGTTTCGCAAAATAGATTTAGAGTCCATTCTGCGTCTCTTTGAATTTCAGAAATGGTCACATATCATTTCCATGCCTAACGTTTATTACCCTGAAATGCTATATCAATTCTTTGTCAATCTTAGGAAAGGCACTGATCACACTGAAATTATGTCCAGGGTAAATGGGGTAGATTTAGTGTTTGATCCTGAGATTGTGAATGCTGTTTTAAATACTGTTATAGAACCAGGATGCAAAAGCAAAATTGCCAATTTCTTTTCTTATGAAGAGCATCCCACTGCTGATAATCACTTTGATAGTGCTAAGATGTTGTCTTATTTTCAAAAGAAGTTTTCTGCCCCTGCTGATGCAAAACTAAATGACCTTGCTCCTGTGAATCTCATTGCTTTCTCAATCATTTCAAAATTGCTTGTGCCTACCGATGGTCATAGGACAGATGCCAGTAAAATGGAGCTGTATCTGTTTTATTGTTTTCGAGAAAAAATTCGCATTGACTTTGGCTTTGTCATGTGCAAGTTTTTACTTCGCTTTACCACTGATTTTCGTAGAAAACTGTCTTATGGAAAATTCCTTCAGAAAAGTTTTGAGTTTTACAAAGTACCCATCCTTGGTGTTTGTCCCAAAGAAACGTTTTCTTCTGCCGTTACTAAGACTTATTTTGAGCGCAAGAATCTTGTCTTTAGGGATAATATGTTGGCTTATAAGGGGGCCACGTCTAATGAACCTAGATCTAAGACTGCACATGATCCCCTTCACACTTCATCCTCTGTTGCACTGACTTCTATTCATCATAGGAAGACTGCCACTAAGGCATCTTCTTCTTCAAATTCTGAAGTGGTTGAACTCCTTCGAGATCTTAAACAACATGTTCTACTTCTTGAACATGGTCTCATGCTCACCATGTCATCTGAGCAACAAGCAGACTTCCTGGATAAAAAGAATCTTCTCTTTCCCTCACCTGTGGTTGAGGAAGTTCCTCATGGCAAAGAGCCACGCTCTAATGATCCAAGTTCATCAGCTCCTACTCGCTCTATGAGTCCTACTCCCATCGACCTCACCTCTACTCCCGTGGCACCTCATGATCCTTCCACATCTGACAAAGGCAAAAAACCAGTTAGTAAAGATGCTGAAGATGATGAAGACACTGAGGAGGAGGATCTCTCTCAGTATCTACTTACTCGAAGGACGCCTGGATCCACTTAATTTACCATTTAGGATCACTAGCCCTATTAGGATCATTTGCATTCTGTTTGCCTGATTTCTATTTGCTGGATGTTAGATGGTTGCATCGGATTTTTTTTGTTTTTGTTTTGTTTCTTTGATTCTGGTGCTTGTAATGTTCAAAACTGGATATGTGGATGTAATGGTTGTGATATTTTGTTAAGAATGTTTAGTTCTTTTTCATACCCTTTGACTTTTGTGATGACAAAAAGGGGGAGAGATATGAAGATATATGTTGGTAAGGGGGAGCTTTTGTCAAATGAGAAAGGGGGAGCCTATTTGTAATCATGTTCTACGATTGACTAAGTAAGGGGGAGCTTTTTGTCAAATGAGAAAGGGGGAGCCTATTTGTAATCATCAAATTTCATTTCAAACCATTGTTTTGTCATCATCAAAAAGGGGGAGAATGTTATTCTTGATTTTGATGATCACAAAACACTTTGAAATGTTTATCTAATTCTCTTCAAATATAAGTGTTTTGCTTTTAAGAGAATCAGGTACAAAGGTGTCAAGGAAAGAAAATCAATCAAAAGAAGAAGCAAAAACAGGGCACTCATGTCGAACGTCCGAAAGGAAACTGTCAGACGTCCTAAAGGATGAAGAACATCAAGAAGGAAACTCCTTCGAACGCTCGTGAGGAAGCATCGGACGTCTGGGAGGATCGACGCACTCTTCGGAAGCATATCGATCGCGTTGGACGTCCGAAAAATTTCGCAAAGTTTTGATGACTCTCTCGACGACGTTCGGACGTAGATGCTTTCGGACGATAAAATCCCATCGGACGTCCGAACGACAACTTGGTGATTTTCAGACGATGGGATCGGACGATGATTAAGCTATCGGACGTCCGACAGCCCCAACGGCTAGCTGACTCTTCATCTACCTTCTATCCGTTGGAAGCATTAATGAAACCCATTTTTGGTCCCCTTCAAATACAAACGATTCTGAACGAGAAAGAGACTTTTGCACACTTTGTTTACAAGATCTCAAGAGATATTTTAGCTAGAAAATAGTCTCATAAGCAAGATTTGTTCTCCAAGTAGTGTGAAGTTCGTGTATGCACTTCTCTTGTATTTGAAATTTTCAATAGTGTAGCTTTCTTGAGGGTTATCTGAGTGATAGTAAAACTTCCTAGCTTGACTAAGTGAGGCTTGGGGCAAGGAGGAAGTGATCCCTCCATTGTACATTGAGTTGATTATTTTTCATCAAAGAGAAGGTGCTCATCTTTGTGATTGGTCTTCAAGTTTGAGGAAAGCTTGGTAGACAATCGGTTTGATACTCTATCTTATTCTTTTTGTTTAATAAAATTCTCATTACTTATATATACTCTTATTTCTGATCAACATTGCTCTCTTCTTTAAATTTACTTGGCTGATCACTGCTAGAAAAGAAGGTAAATTTTTATTAAAGAAAAAGTGCATAAACTCAATAAACTATTTTTAATCAACCTAATTCACCCCCCTCTTAGGTTGTTTTTGGGCCTTACAAAACATGATTTGACAAAGATTAGAGAGAGAATGGACAAGATTGAGACAAGTGGCCAAACCTTAGCCATCCAACCTTTGACCAAAAAAACTAGTGGAATTTAAAGACATACATGCGACTCTTCAATATTTTCCTCAATTGTATAAACATTCAAAGTATTGAGAATCCATTTCCAAACTTTCTTCTTTCAATCTTTGTCCACCCCATGTTTTCTATCCTTCCTATATTCTAAAAATACTTCCAAGACACTCAAAAGCACAATTAGTCAAGAAGAATAGATAATTAGAATCAAAATAAAAGTAAAACACACAACAAATACACAACAGCACAAGAAATTGGAAAAACAATTGTAACTCACACAAACACCAAAGAAAACAAAACACCAAGCACAAACACTAACTCGCAACACTAAACACTTGAAACATACAAATAATGAAAACAAAGGTGTTGAAACTAATAAAGCATGTTATTAGTGTCAATGTTGATTGAAATGTTCTTTCAAAATGGTACCAAAATTTGATATCAAATTTTAATTCAACTTAAAATTCTACTATTATAAGTATGCAAGGCGTATATGATTATAGGAAATATTTGAGTGTTGATCTGACAAGAAAGAGGAATCAATTAGCAATGCTATTTGAACTTCGTTATTATTTAGATGATCACAATTAAAAGTAATTAAATTTATAACACTAACATGTAAGAAAAGGAAATACCTCCTAGAATTATGGAATTCCTAACTACTATTTCAAGTGAAATTATCAATTAAATGAGTTTGATTACCTTGGCTAAACAATGGTGTAATTTCCTAATATACATGATACTTGCTTTTGCCATTGTACTAACCATACTTATAACTATTATATACCTACTTTCATTGTAATAAAACTAGTTTAGATTTAATGAAATTACCTGGTAAAAAACTATAAAGGTGCACCTCTATTTTGTTTAGTGTACTACCTGGGTTTAGCACTTCATAAACTAGTATTGAACTTGCACTTTTATTACATCGTTCTCTACCTTTAGATAATCATAATCAATGGCCGGTTAATCACCATTGTAATAGCAAAAGTGCTAAATAACTTACACAAAGTATAAGCATCAACTAACCAAGAAAACATCACATAGCAATCATAGAAAGTTTATCCAAACCCTAGATATAAAACTTAGCAAAATAGAGTACATGAAAGCAAACACCAAACTTGTATTGTAACCAAATATTGAAATCTAATACAAGAAATAAAATATTAGGAGAGAAGTCACCCTTGTCACATGAGCCTTCAATGTCTCCATCTTAAATATTCAATCTCTGGGCATGTTTAGATGCATTCAAGAATGGATTAAAACTATCTAACCTAAACTAACCTAATAAACTAGGAAGTTTTAGTTAAAAATCTGCACTTTTGTGTGTCTTTCTGACCTCTAAGCTGCAGTAAAGAACTAGCATTGAAGGCTTTTTATAGAGTGGCTGCACGTTGTGAGAAGAAGTAGAAAAAAAGTATAGGAAAACCCTACCTACTGTTTCAAACAGCCATAGATCTGGCCCTAAATCTGCTCACGGATCCCCATAAAGGATGAGCAACCCAATCCTCTATTTTTTTTATTGTTTTCTAAATAGGATCCTAGAATATACATGCTCCTAGATCTACCCATGCATTCATTTTCCGCTAGTTTTTGTTGCTCTTGGAACCAGATTTGTGGTTTTAGATCCACAACATTCAAGATGGATGTGCACATGGATCCGTAGCTCTATTTTTCTACCGATTGTAGGAAACCTGTAGTAAATAACAAAACTAAACTGGAGGAGTGCAGAGACTTTGAGGCGTGAAAGCACTTTCTTTAAGGTGTTATTTGCCTCTATCAGACAAATTACCTCTAGGATACAACAAAGTCTAAGAACTATCTAATAAAAAGTATAAGTGATTTAATTCTGTCAAAATCCTAGTATTTAAAATCCCCAAGTGCCCAAGTGCCCTTGTCAAAATTTTATATACCTTGAAAATAACTTTCCCACCAAACTTTTCCTCCAAACTAATATTGTTGGAACAAGTTTGTAAAGGAAACAGGACAATGATTCATTTATAGATAACATGCACTTTATCCCTTTTCAATGTAGGACAATGGATTTCAACATACTCATTACAAACTATTACCAACAATTCCCCACTTAGTTTGTAATGAAATTAAATTAGCACTCATATTATCTTGCATAGAGAAAGGTGTTTGTGAACTTAAACCCTTCTCTTAGTGTAAATAGTTCACTTGTTCTAACAAGTTATGGTGGCTACGTTGCTTAAACCATAACTTTAAAGTTAAAACAGAAATAGCAGACACAAGATTATATCCTTTTCGGAGAATAGTTCACGAAATGATTTAGCACTTTTACCGGCTAGGTACCAAAATTTTAACGTGCAATAGCCTATCTACAAGGGCAGGTCCTAAAAGAAGATCATGCAGGACTTTATTCCTACGTTTGAATGCAAAGTCAGAAGAACAGAAACGTTAGGTTCAACCATACACATAACACGTTGGCAATTAATAGTGCCAAAATAAATAAAAGAAGAGGGGTGGATCCCTCCCCTCTTGGCCTAGTGTCCTAATCGGGAGTCGCTTTATTCCTAGGCACTTCTATATGGATTGCATGAGTTTTGTTCACTAATGCATCTAGACTCATAGGCTTCTGGCTCCCAAGCCTTCAGACTAGGCGAGTCATCACTCCCAGGGCCTTTGATCGGTGGCTCGAGTGATCCCTTAGGTAGCGCTATGGGCGCAGGGCACACCATCCGCCTACCCAAGGCAATCGATCCTAATCCTACAAGGAGGTGTGGGAGACGCCCATGAAAAAGAAAAAAGATAGGGTAAATAAAACTATACATGCACGTATGCTAGTGCTCGTTTGGAGGGGAGGGATCAAGAACCAAACGCAAGGCTCTAGGGAAATATCCCCCCACCCAAATGCAATGCAAGGCGCAGAATCACATAAATAAATCATCCATCCATCAAAATAATCGTATGCAAATGGACGAGGTAGTGAGTTGATACGCGTGAAATGCAAAATCCTAAAAAAGAAAAATGCAACCCTAAACATCCAAATGCGATATATGAGAAGGTTAAAAGAAGAAAAAGATTGACTAAATCAAATGCTCGGACTCTCTAAATCCCCAGTGGAGTCGCCAAGCTGTCGCGCCCACTTTTTGAAGGTGTGAAAGTAGTGTGTATGTGAACGTGTGTGAAGATGAAAATAAAAGGCCGTGGGATTGTGAAATGCGACGGTTTGGCCAAACAAAGTTCAAAAAGGGTTTTTGAATGGAAAATGGAGTCGCCACTTGGTATAGAGTTAGGGTGTACCAAGTCACCCAAAAAAAGTGATTTTTTGGAAAGAAAAACAAACAAACCCTTTTTAAAGAATTTTTTAGGTCTACGTAACCAAAGAAAGGGATCGGGGGTCACATTTGATAAGGGAGAAGGCAAAGGCAAAGCCTAAGGCACTCCCTTACCCTAGCCAAAGCTAGTTGCGTGACTTAGCCCTTCTTTTCCTAATTCTTCTACCCAAAGTATGTTTTGCATGTTGGATACGACTAATGGATGCGAAAAAAATGCAATCCTAAATCTAAAATGTCTCTTATGAGGCTTTTTGGTCCCAATCACATGAGTTGTGATGGCCAATAAGGAAAACTCTCATAGAGGTCACAGGTAATGCAAATGAAGACCCAAATATGAGTGCAAGTGTGAAAAATGTAAGAGGAATGCAAAATAAGATAGAAATACAAATGTAAGTGCAAGTGTGCAAATGTAAGAAAAGTGCAATGTGTGCAAATGTAAGAAAGGTGCAATGTGTGCAAATGTAAGAAAAGTGCAATGTGTGCAAATGTAAGAAAAGTGCATGTGTGCCAATTGAGAAAATGAAGGTGTTTGTGTGCAAGTGGATGAAAATATGGTATAATAGTAGTAAATGCATCTAAGTACAATTGGGTGCAATTTGTGAGGTAGAAAATAAATAAGTGATAGGGAAAGAAGAGAAATGTGTGAACATGGCATGTGGAGTGAGAAAAATATAAGTAGTGAGAAAATGTGGATAAAGAAAGTGAGGAAGTGATATGATAAAAATGAGAGTGTATGAACCTAGAGGAATGCATCAAGTCGGGTGCGGGAATGACTTCTAACTTCATGATTTTTAATTTTTCCTTTGATTAGAAGGAAAAACTAGTTTGCTAAGGCTATTTTGTAGCCACACTAGCTCATTTCCCTTACCGAAAGGGGACTCTCAAGCAAATGTACCCTATAACTAGCATGAGGATGCAAAAACCTAAAATGAAGGGGAAAGGATTGGAGGAGTATGCCAAATGCTAGAAAACTAAGAAAAATGTATGAAATGTAGTGAAACATGCAAGTATGTACTAACGAGAGGGGACTGCCTATTGGGTCTAGCATTGGACTAGCCCTTTTCTAGAATTCTCTCACAAGCATTGGACTTGCGAGAGCTCTAGGGAAAAGACCATGACCAGCGTTGGACTAGCCACGGTGACGCATTCATCCATCACATTCATCTACGACTATAGAAAGCAAGTAGACATGCCAATCACCTATAAACACGTAGCACATAACACTTAGCATGCTCGACTAAATGCAAGAGCCTAATAAAGCAAATTAACACGTAGCAACGAAAGCAAGCAATCAAGCTAATGAACCTATTACATTGGCTAACTAAAACAAATGGGGAAGGGGAAAAGTGAATAAAAATGTTCTCCATCTATTACAAGCCAAGAGGTGTACACATACCCCATAAAAAAAATAACTTAATAAAAGCAAAAGTAAATGAAATGAATGAAAGGAATTAAGGAAAAAAACAAGGAAAGCAAAGTAGACATGCAATTCTCACTTAGTACGTTGGATCACATAGGGGAGAGACAAAAAAGATAAAAGAAGTTATACCTCCCTTGAGTTGATGCCCTAACGAAGTGAAATTACTAATTTACCCTCCAAAACAATAAAATGGTCAGGATACCAATTTAATTAAGAACATTAAAGAAAATATGCAAAACACAAGCTCACTTGGACACAAAGTTCTTAAACTCATGCATTAAGTGCAATCTAAACAAAGCATGGTAATTAATTGAAGCAAACAAGCAGTTGAGTTGAAAAATTGAAGCTGCCAAGGATCAAATTGAGGACATTATTCAATTAGTTGGGTCATAGTGAAATGAAGAGAACCTTGTGGGGCTGAAGTGCAAATTTTAAAAAGGAATTACATGCATGCAGGCTACGAGGGATTCATTTCTACAACTGAAAGCATTCTGCAATTTTTCTGCTGCAACTTCATGAGCTCACAGTGCAACTTTCCCAGCCCAAACATCAAGAATCCAAGCAACGAAATGCACAATTTTAACATCCAAACAAGTAGCAAAATGCAGTCACAGAAATACAATCCTCTAAGACAATTCTTAGAAGTCTTTCATGCAAGTTAACTGAGAAAACAAGCCTCCGCAACTACCAGGAACTTTTCTTGTCTTCCGCAACCATTCTCATGCAATTTCCCTATGCACTTAGACACATTCATGCGAGCAAACCAAGAAAAGATATGATTGAATCGTCATCTAGACCAAAATACCAGAGCTTGGAACCGAAAAACAAGAAAACAAAAGGACAAGGCCGTGAGTTTCTGGTTCGGCAAGTTGAAATGCGTTTTCCAGCAAGTACTTGGGCATGATTCAAATGTCTTTTAAACCCAAACACACAAACTCAGCACCAAGCAAGCAAAAGACAGCCATTTTCTAAACTTTTCATGCAAATGTTACGAGGAAAGTTGCTGCAACCGAAAGAAAGGCTTGCTGCAATTTTCTGCTATAACCTGTAGACTCTCGGCAAACAGGAATTCACATAACACTTTGAGCTAAATTCAACTAAACATGGACAAGCACCTGCTAACAATGGAATTGTTAGAAACGTTTCATGCAAGTCTTTATAAAAACCATGAGGAAAATAAGTTTCTGCAATTTCCTTTGCTGCTTTCTTTTACTTTAACTGAATTGTGTTCATGTGCCAAAGCTCCAACAGGCTTCTACTAGTTTAACTGCCAAACCCAACTACAAGGACTTCATCCCATTGTCAACAACATGATCATCTATCCTAGAAGATCCAATCAAAACCACTGGACCAGAAATGCATCAAAGAAAAGAGTGCAACTTGCGGTAAACATAAACGGGCCCTTCCAATCTAGTAGCAAGCAAGCCAAGAACCCTAAACAAGCTAAAACCCCAGCAGCCGAAGAAAGGAAAAGGATTTGTCGATACTACAGCAAGCAACAAACCAAAACTATGCAACTCAACGAATCAACCATATTCGACAACTTCAGAAATTTGTTCAACGCATGAGAGCAACAATAATCCACAGCAAGACCCACGGATTCATGGTCTAACCCCATAGGAGCCTTAACCCAACAAAAATAAACAATCAATGACGCAAGATCAAAGATTCAACAATTCTCTTTTCCTACCAAATCACAAACAGGAAGGAAGGAAAGCTGGAAAACGTGACAGCAAGCATGGCGGCAAAGATTTCAACTTTTTTCTCCAAGTCTAATGAGGCATGAGCGGAGAAGGATAAAAGGGTTACCTTTAATGCTGGGAAACACTAGTTGAACGTGAGGGATCTTAGGACAGCAAGGTTTAAATCTGTGATTGCAAGCCAAAGCCTTTACTGCAGAACTTTCGGCGCGGGAGAATCCGCAAGAGATGGAATGCGCTCCACCAGCGATCGAAGGAGATGAATTCGCAGTCTTTGGTCAAAACGCAAGCTTGATATTCTAGGCTTTGGGTTTCTTCTCTCTTGTGCAGCCGAATGCACCCTCGATCTCCTATCTCTCTCCCAAGCTTCCCCAGTTATTTTCCTTTCTTCCGTCACCCTCAGCCGTCATCCTCAAAACCCCTATTTTTCTTCCTCTCTCCATTTTTTCCTTTTCTGTTTGCAGCCCTCCTGACTTTTTTCCTCCGCCGTCAACTTCTCTGTTTTTCTTTTCTCCCTACTCACAGCCGCCAATGTTTCCTCTCTTTCTAGATTTTCAGCCGTCACTAAAATGCTCCCCCTTGGCTGCGGTTTCTTTTCAGCCCTTATATATTAAGTGAGAAACCCTAAAACCCTCCTTTCAATGGCTACAAACCAACCTCCTCTCCAGCTTTCTCTCTTGGCCATCCGATGACACCCTTATAATGAAATAGTTTTTTGCATTTTTTTTTTCAATCAGAATCTCTTAAAGTGCCTAAAACCCACTCTCGGGTTTCCCCCTTTTTTTTTTTTAAACAAAATAAACAACAAACCTTCCCTAATTTTGAATTTTTTAAAGAATGTTTTTTTGTTTTTTTTTTGTGAGCAATTCTTTTTTTTTTCAAAAAATCTTAAAATTAACAGACAAATAAGCAAAAATGAATAAAATTAAAAGATTTGATGTCCAAAATGCTTGAAAAATGTTTAAGATAAAATTTTGAGATAACAAAAACGAGTAAAAATTTGGTGTCTACAGTTTGCCCCTCTTTGTCTGAGTTTTGAAAAAACTTGAGATAAAGAAGTAGACACCAAATACTTACCTGTGTCATTCGGCAGTAAAACCGCTCGAACGACTGACGCTCTTGAAATGAGGACGGACTCCTTTAACGAAAACAAAATTTTTAAATGGGACTGACCCAAACGAGAAATTTAAACGGGACTGACCCGAACAGAAAATTTAAAAGCGGGACTGACCCAAACAAAGTTTAAAATCGTGGGACTGGCCCGAACAAAATTAAAATCATGGGACTGACCCGAATAAAATTTAAATTATGGGACTGACCTGAATAAAAAATAAAATCTAAAATCATGGGACTGACCCGAATAAAATTTAAAATCATGGGACTGACCCGAATAAAAACATCATGGGACTGACCCGAATAAAAACATCAATGGACTGACCCGAATAAAATTTAAAATCATGGGACTGGCCCGAACAAAAATTTAAAATCATGGGATGCACACTAGTGGGACAAACCCAACGGCTAGTGGCAATGAAAATAAAATGCACGCTAGTGGGACTGACCCATGTTTAGCGGCAATGAAAATAAAATGCTCACTGGTGGGACTGACCCATGTTCAGTGGCAATGAAAATAAAATGCACGCTAGTGGGACTGACCCATGTTTAGCGGCAATGAAAATGAAATGCTCACTGGTGGGACTGACCCATGTTCAGTGGCAATATAAAAGAAATGCGCACTAGTGGGACTGACCCAACGGCTAGTGGCGATGAAAAGAAATGCTGGTATGTATGAAGAGATTGTGTAAGACTTGCTCGAAAAATTATCCGAAGATTTACCCCAGTGTGATGAATTGGTCAGTGGGATTAAACCCGAGCCTGCCTTAGTTGGTGGTACAAAATCCAAGCCCAACGTGAACTTTGTGATGTTGGCGGTACAAAATTCAGGCCCAACGTGGTATAAGCGGCCAGCGGGATAGAACCCAGTTCTGCCGAGGTTGGCGGGATAAAATCCAGTTCCAACGTGATATAAGCGGTCAGCGGGATAGAACCCAGTTCTGCCGAGGTTGGCAGGATATAAGCGGTCAGCGGGATAGAACCCAGTTCTGCCAAGGTTGGCGGGATAAAACCCAGTTCCAACGTGATATAAGCGGTCAGCGGGATAGAACCCAGTTCTGCCGAGGTTGGCGGGATAAAACCCAGTTCCACCAACGTGATGTAAGCGGTCAGCGGGATAGAACCCAGTTCTGCCGAGGTTGGCGGGATAAAACCCAGTTCCAACGTGATATAAGCGGTCAGCGGGATAGAACCCAGTTCTGCCAAGGTTGGCGGGATAAAACCCAGTTCCAACGTGATTTTTGTGAAGTTTGTGAATGGTCAGTGGGATAAGACCCAGTCCTGCCATCCAATTGGTCAAGAAATTGAATTTGATTTGTCAAAAAACCAGAAATTAAATTTGATTTTCCAAGAAACAAGAATTTGAACTTGATTTTTGATTTTTGACTTTTTTTTTCTTGAATTTTTCTTGATTCTTTTTGAGAGGATCTTTCCAAAAATAATTTGCCCCCAGTGTAGGGCCCTTTTCCCTTCTTTCTTTTCTTTCTTCGGCATCGGCCTTCCACATCACCAGATGCTCTTTCGTCGATTTCAACTATGAATACCTGCACAGGGGCTTACCAAAATATGACATGCACTCAAATTTCCATGAAAAGAGCAGCGTGATTGATTTGAAAAATGCATTATTTGATTCTTGGACGAAATCCTCAATTGGACTACAAATATTTGCCCCTGTGTGGGCTTGTTTTCACGAAATCTTATAAACAAAATTTTGCCCCAGTATGGGCCATTTAATTGCAAAAACTTGTTTGGATGACTTTCCGAAAATTTCATGATGAACTTCTTGAAGTAATACCAAATTACAGAAGATTTCCTCCTCACTTTTAGCATCTGTGTTTTGGGTAATGGGTCACAATTTCCAGTTGGTTCATCTTCAGGACCAATCAAGTGACTTTATTTCTGATTTGAGGTGGCCAAGGAAAATGAGAGGTCAAGATTTGTCTGGTTCTTGTGCCCAAAATTGTATGTAATCCATTCAACATCACATCTCAGTGAAAGCAAAGAGTTTGTCACCCTTATTTCTTAAGAAAACGTAGTCCACATATGAGCTTTATAGGCTTGCAACAATATGGATAGAAACTATAGCTAAGCATGCGAAACTGGTTATACCCTTATGATCACAAATGATTGATGGATTTTCTTATGAGCATAATCCTCACTTTGGGTTGTCATGAAGGAATAAGTCAACGATGGAATTTATGAGCTTGTAATGTGGCTTGAAAACGATAGTTAAAGAATAAGACTTTCAGGGACATTGCACCGAAGATCGCATTTTTCCAAAATTGCCCCTACGTTGGAACTCAAAGATCTCAGACTTTGTTTGCATTTTTCTCCCCATTCACCAGGGACTTCAGCGTCGAATTTTCTTGCATTTACTTTTCCTGCTTTGGTTTTGCTTCCTTTTCTTTTCCTCGACCTAGTGGGTTTTCACATGGTAAGTAGCGTCAACCCCATACCCAAGCAATTCAGAAATACAGCTAAAATTTTCGGCATCAGAAATTTCCTTGACAGGGCCATTGCAAAGAACAGAAGTCAGGACTTTCGACTTTTGTAATGGGGTCAGGTGGGGTGCTTAGAAAAGTTAAGGCTTGAAAGCGAATTTCAAAAGCGGTTTGAAGAATCTGAGATCGCATTGTTGTGCCAACCCTATTTTAGGGTTAAATCAAAGCTTGCCACAGTTTATGCTCAATTGAGGCTTTTTCACTTTCATTTTCTTTCTTCTTTTGACTTTTCGGCCTTTTGCCATTCTTTGAAACTTTCACAAAATTTGCCCCAATTTATTTTTGAACTGAGGTTCTCTTTTCTTTTTTTGCTCTTGATTTTGTTGCATTATCACTTTTCCACTTTTTGAAACTTTTTCTTTTGCTACTCAAACTTACCCCAGTGTGGGGTTCGCGATTCTCAGGGGTTGCCGAATGAAGTATTTTATTCTGAAGGCTCAAAAGGGATAACTAGGGATAGAATGTTTGATTGGAAAAGAAGAGGGCCTGACTTTTGTTCCGTCCCTTACAATAACTCTGAAAGGAAACTTTCATTAATGCGAAATTCCTTGCATGTATCTGAATTAATTGACTGAGGAAGATTCTTGCTCGTTCATATCTATGAAACATAAGTGATCCGCCGGACAGAACTTGTCCTTTTTCTCTTTTCTTTTCTTTTCAAAATTGAAACCCAGGTAGAATCAATTTTCCCCAATTCGCGGTTCCCTTTCCCCTTTTCCTTTTTTTCAAAATTCCCCAATCTCCTTCCCCAATGTGGGGTGCGATCATATGTGCACTCGAAAAGAACCACCAATTTTAGCTCAAATGAGGATGCAAGGGATAAATGGTGTTTAGGTTGTAGAAACGATGGCCAAAGTATCATTCTTACGCCTCATGACAACCAAGTAAACGAATTGCTCGTTGAGAATCCATTCCCTTTTGAAAATCTTCCCAATGTAAGGTAGTGATCATTAAGGCACTTATTTGAAACGAAATTATTCTTTCAAAGGCTCAAATGGGAGAGCAAATGATAAAATCTGTATAGGTAGAAAAACGAATGCTCGAAGTATCATTCCAAAATTTTCAAAACAAACAAGAATAATGCACATTTTTGCTTTCACTTAGATGTGAATTGAATATAATTAGACACAGTGGACATTTCTCAAGCAAAGATCGCCCCAATTTGCATTTTATCAATCAATATGACTGATTTTATTTTGGGGTTAAATGAAGTGGGCAAAAATATGAATTGTACAGTGAAGGAAAAAAAGGTATCTCATGGGGCCTTTTGAGTGACCTCCTTTTAATGCTGAGCACTCTTATTTGTGTAGCTCGGATCACCAATCTAGTGTATACAAGGATTTTAGAAAGCATACACTTGCGAATTTTTAGGTTGGAGGTTGAAAAAATCTCACTTTGGTCATATTTCTTAAAATTCATCATGAAATCCCTCGAATAGCCAAAAAAGAATGAAATATACATGATTATATACAAATCAACAATTGTACAAATAAAAAAAACTTTATTGCTGAAAAAGTTTGAGCAAAATTTCTACAAATAAGAAGAGAAAGACTTCTGAAGAGCTCCACATATACACACTTGTTTGCCTCCTTTTCGGAACAGAAATTTTCTTTTCTTTGAAAAATAATGATGAAGTCTCTTAGAGGCTTTAGCCTAGCGCTTCCAAATAGATCCTTCATGTTTTCATTGCAGGGTCTGCCCAAGAATCAAGTAATACTTGTAATTTTCAAACTTTATTAGATCAAAATTATCATCAGATATAGAAAAATGCTTTCGCCTTATTGAAACACATTTTTTTTTTTTTATGAATGCAGGGGAGGGGGAAAACAAAAGAAAAAATATCATGAGTTAGTAAGCAAGACCATAAAATCGGTATGCATGTCTTATGGGGGAACCCTTTTATGCCAAGGGTAGGCCTAATCATGAAAATGCAATCCTCTAGGGTAGGCACCATACAATACCTGATGAATCCAATCAATTGATTGAGTGAAAAATGATTTGAAAAATTTGGCCAATTGGAGTGAGAAGAGACATTTGTCCTAAAAATGAGGACAAAGTCCGAATAGATTGCTTGCTTTGATCGACGCATGATGTGCCAAAAGGGGTAAAATGGTCAAATGCATTGAATGAAATTTGATTATTTACTGAAAATTGAATGGATAACCCTGAAAATGAATCAAATGAATTGAATGAAATCAATTGATCAAACAGATCGAGTGAAATGATGATTTATTCAAAATCGATCGAATTGCCCTAAAACTAGGCAAATTGGTCAAATGGATCGGACGAAATTGATGATTTATTCGAAATCGATAAGTTTGCCCTAAGAACGGGTAAACTAATCAAATGAATTGAATGAAATTGGTGATCTATTCAAAATCGACTAAATTGCCCTAAAATGGGTAAACGAGTCAAATGAATTCAAAATCGACTAGGTTGCCCTAAAAATGAACAAATTGATAAAATGGACTGGATGAAATTGATGAATAGAATGGTCCAATGGATTGAATGGAATTGACAGCTTATTAAAAAAAAATAATCTACCCATTGGTAGTTTCAAAAATTTATTGCGATGCATTAGTCTATGAGCCTTCTAAAATCAAATTTTTGGCCTCAGTTTATTTATCGTCTCAATAGTGAGGAATTATTTGTAAATTTCTTCAGATTAATGTCCTTTATGCAAAGGATTTTTACCAATTTTGATAAAATGGCCAAAAAGTGATTATTAGACGCTCATATTCCAAAGATCGCTCTATGAAAATGATCGGATCCTACCTTACCTTGTGCACTACCCCTTTGGATGGTACAAAAAAATATAAACATGCAAGTCTCCTTGGATTAAGTATCCGAGACACAAGGCGGCTTATTCCTAACGTGGGATCCCCTATGCGGCATTCCCTCTAAGGCTTATGCGTGATGCCAGTTTATTAAAGCAGTAAAATATGCAATCTGAAATGAAATATGACCTAAGGGACCCTTTATTTGCCAGGGTAGGCCTAAAATGATATACCATTGAATGAAATATACCAAAATTTCTAAACGTGCAATAGCCTATCTACAAGGGCAGGTCCTAAAAGAAGATCATGCCAGACCTCTTATTCCTAACGTTTGTGAATGCAAAAGGCAAGAAGACAAAGAAACGTTAGTTCAACACATAACCACATAACACGTTGGGCAATTAATAGCAAAAAATAAATAAAGAAAGAGGGGTGGGATCCCTCCCCTCTTGCCTAGTGCTCCTAATCGGGTAGGTCGACTTTATCCTAGGCACTTCTAATATGGATGCATGAGTTTTGGTTCACTAATGCATCTAGACTCAATAAGGCTTCGGCTCCCAAGCCTTCAGACCTAAAGGCGAAGGGTCATCACTCCCAGGGCCTTTGATCGGTGGCTCGAGTGATCCCTTAGGTAGCGCTATGGGCGCAGGGCACACCATCCGCCTACCCAAGGCAATCGATCCTAATCCTACAAGGAGGTGTGGGAGACGCCCATGAAAAAGAAAAAAGATAGGGTAAATAAAACTATACATGCACGTATGCTAGTGCTCGTTTGGAGGGGAGGGATCAAGAACCAAACGCAAGGCTCTAGGGAAATATCCCCCCACCCAAATGCAATGCAAGGCGCAGAATCACATAAATAAATCATCCATCCATCAAAATAATCGTATGCAAATGGACGAGGTAGTGAGTTGATACGCGTGAAATGCAAAATAAAAAAGAAAAATGCAACCCTAAACATCCAAATGCGATATATGAGAAGGTTAAAAGAAGAAAAAGATTGACTAAATCAAATGCTCGGACTCTCTAAATCCCCAGTGGAGTCGCCAAGCTGTCGCGCCCACTTTTTGAAGGTGTGAAAGTAGTGTGTATGTGAACGTGTGTGAAGATGAAAATAAAAGGCCGTGGGATTGTGAAATGCGACGGTTTGGCCAAACAAAGTTCAAAAAGGGTTTTTGAATGGAAAATGGAGTCGCCACTTGGTATAGAGTTAGGGTGTACCAAGTCACCCAAAAAAAGTGATTTTTTGGAAAGAAAAACAAACAAACCCTTTTTAAAGAATTTTTTAGGTCTACGTAACCAAAGAAAGGGATCGGGGGTCACATTTGATAAGGGAGAAGGCAAAGGCAAAGCCTAAGGCACTCCCTTACCCTAGCCAAAGCTAGTTGCGTGACTTAGCCCTTCTTTTCCTAATTCTTCTACCCAAAGTATGTTTTGCATGTTGGATACGACTAATGGATGCGAAAAAATGCAATCCTAAATCTAAAATGTCTCTTATGAGGCTTTTTGGTCCCAATCATATGAGTCGTGATGGCCAATAAGGAAAACTCTCATAGAGGTCAAGGGTAATGCAAATGAAGACCCAAATATGAGTGCAAGTGTGAAAAATGTAAGAGGAATGCAAAATAAGATAGAAATACAAATGTAAGTGCAAGTGTGCAAATGTAAGAAAGGT